>NW_015626039.1:269966-272215 GCF_001515625.1 Sinocyclocheilus rhinocerous | reverse complement strand
ACGATATCCGCTTCGTCATGCCTGGAGCTGATCTGTGCTGGTCGCTGAGGAAATACATCAACTTCGCGCTGTGGATCGCCGGATCGGCTTTCACCATGGACGAAGCGGAGTCCAGCATGGTCGTCACATGTGGTTGCCGCAAGCCCGCCAGATATGATAGAAGAGAAACAATAATGTACAGTATGTGGAAAATAATGTTTTTTGAACCTTAAACCACATAAACACATTTTATTACACCAAATGCACAAAATAATGTTCTTTTTAGCAACATCATATGACCCCTTTAACATTTCTGTTGTTTGAGTTTGACACTGAGCCAGAGTGTTTGATCAAACCACAGCTCCAATCTATTCTGGTGACCACCGCAAGCCAAAGGAAGCCATGTTTCAGGGAAAGATCTCACAATTTGCTCCATAACAAATCACAAATAAGATTTTATTAATGTCTCCAAAAGTTTCTCATAGGCAGCAATGAGATTAAATGCAGAGCTTCTCATGAGAAAAACACCTCAGTTATCTCATGTGTGTCTCTTCTACAGTAAAGAAACATTGTCTCAAATTGTGCTCAGATTTATCAGGAAAAGAGATCTCAGTATGACCTTAAACATTTCTTGTCAAATGATCTGAGCTGATCCCTATTCATTTTATAGCTCTAAACTCTTACCGAATGACAACTACTGACTCGTTTGGGCCTGTTTTTATTTCTCCACAGGAATTTTAGGAGAAACATCTGAGACAGAGT
This sequence comes from Sinocyclocheilus rhinocerous, assembly GCF_001515625.1. NCBI lineage: Eukaryota > Metazoa > Chordata > Actinopteri > Cypriniformes > Cyprinidae > Sinocyclocheilus > Sinocyclocheilus rhinocerous. The sequence goes on along the minus strand of NW_015626039.1, from coordinate 271,474 downwards.
TGAGATCTATTGAGCAGTATTGTATCCCACTTTGGCTGGATTTTTCCGCACTGTCACGTCCTCAAACAATCCCAATAAACAGAAGAGCTCTGTGTTACCATGGGGACGATACAGTATGGGTTTGTGTTTGTTGTGTGGTGAAGGTTGGGTTGGTTTATTGTTTATGAGTTCAGTTCCGCAAACAATAGCTGACCGCTTGAAATCATCACTGAGCTTTGTGATGAAAATTCCCTGAGCAATTAAACAAATAGCCATTCCTCAACCCCCGCTCTCACACACACACACACACACACACACACACACTTCCTGTTGTTTAATGGTAACGGTAAATGGTAAGTAATAAACAAAGAGACCATTGAATGCTAAGAGAGTCATTAATGAAGTCCCCTGTGTGTGAGCCAATGGAGCTTTTTTCTTTCTTTCTTTCTTTCTTTCTTGCTTGCTTGCTTGTTTGCCTGCTTCTTACTTTCTTTCTTTCTTGTTTGTTTGCTTTCTTTCTTTTCTTTTTTTTTTTGCTTATTTTCTTTCTCCATCACAGATCCACACATATAAACTCATATTTAAATGTGTTATTTCTCAGATGTTGCTCCTTCAAAATACTTTTGTCAACTTAATGGAGATTCCAGTTGCATTTAATTATCAACTTTGTTTCAAATGTTTTATAAAAACAGACAGTAACACTTTAGAATAGGGAACACTTATTCACTATTAACTACGACTTTTCCCTCAATGCATTCCTAATTTGTTGCTTATTAATAGTTAGTAAGGTAGTTGTTAAGTTTAGGTATTGGGTAGGATTAGAGATTTAGAATAAGGTCATGCAGAATAAGGCATTAATAGGTGCTTAATTAGTACTAATAAATGGCTAATATTCTAGTAATATGCATGCTAAAAAGCAACTAGTTAAAGGTGGAGTAAGCGATTTCTGGTAGCCAGTGTTGACATTTGAAATCACCAAAACAAACACGCCCCGACCCCAAAAGGGTCTCGCCCCTATTTTTATAGCTCCGCCCCACACATACGTACACAACCCAGGCAACGATTAGTTCTGTGAAACAAAGCAAAACCAATGTTACACCGTGTCTACACCGGACGCGAGCGGCGTGGCGCGACAAAATACTATGGAACTCATTTTAATCAGTGATGCTGTCTACACCATAGATATATATATATACATATCTATGGCCTACACTGGATGCGAACAAATCCCCAACAGAAAACTGCTGCTGCGTTCTATTTATGACGTATTGACCCACATTTCAAATGATTTTCAACGGTCGCTTTGTCACGTCCAGTGTACTACAGACTTTAGTTGTTGTAACTACTAACCACAGACACGGTGTTACTCACCTATCGAGAAGAAACAAAGCAACCTCGGTGTCCGATCGCAGGCCTACCGCTCCTTGAGTTCTCTCCAGCGCTGGAAAGCTGATCCGATATTTACACGGGTCCTACTTCTTGCCTGAAGCCTTCTTTTGTTCCGCAGACGTTTTCCTCTTTTGTTTTTT
>NW_015626039.1:268523-269653 GCF_001515625.1 Sinocyclocheilus rhinocerous | reverse complement strand
TTTTCCTCTTTTGTTTTTTATCTGCCATCTCTATCTTTCTGTCGCTCGGCTCGCTAATGTCCGTCCTGTGCACTGAACGCTCTCTCCTACACATCATGAGTAGACACGCCCCTTACTGCTGATTGGCTATAAGTTTTGCTATTCGGTCCGAATCAGTTTTCTAAAGCGTTTTTGAAAAATCGCTTACCCCACCTTTAAGAGACCCTAAAATAAAGTGTTACCAAACAGACCCAAATTAGTCATTTGTTGTCATCCAGTAATAGTCTAGCGCTGTAAAATGAATGTGGAGCAGCTCATCATTTGACCAGCTGGTCATCTGATGAGAAATGTTTGAGTTAATATTGAGATCCCTGACTTTTGATTGCAGAGTTTAGTATTTTGAACAATGCTGAGCCCAGTTTGAGACATTGTTGAAATCATGTGAGATTTTTAGGGTTGTGTTTTCTCTGGAGATTCTCTATTTGTTTTCTCTACAGTCCTGTCTAGGATGAACAGGAGACGTCATTTGTGATTTTTCTTTTGTCCAGGCACACAAATGCTCTCATATTCGTAGTTTGGTTCTGTATGGTTGTTTACAGCAGATGAGGTGGACACCATGTGATTTCTCCAAACCAGGGGAACTAATAGCATCGTGTGACTCATAGGACAGTTACCAGCAGCTTAAACGACTAATCAACAACAGGCCTATAGACTGATGAGAATAGTGCTGAGAACAGACTCCATTGATTTATGCAAACAAGCGGTAGTATTTTTAAAGGCTCTGCTCTTAATTTGATGTCAAACCGCAGCAGTAATTATTGCATTTGGTTTTTTTTTCCCCCTCATGGATTTTACAACCTGTTGTTTTCTGTGAAAGGGAACAAATTGCATCCATTTAGCTTTCTGAGTTTAAAGTGACTCACGGTCTATACACTCACACTGTTTTAGCACAGATTTTATCAGCACTGTATAGCACATTGTTTCCCATAACATAGAACTTTAAAATATAGTTACTTTTAAAGATGTTACATGTTACAGTTTTAATGTTCTTTCAGATGCAGAAATATTTAATATATATAATTCTATTTATATGAAACTTCTTATTTTAATTCTAAATATAAAATATATTTAAAGAATATATATATATATAT
>NW_015626039.1:255137-268311 GCF_001515625.1 Sinocyclocheilus rhinocerous | reverse complement strand
ATATATGTGTGTGTGTGTGTGTGTGTGTTTTAAAAATGATACATTGAAGTATATAAGTAGGCACATTTTTAAGTAAATACTTAATTACTTACTTAAAAGGGTACTATTTATATACAATTATGCTGAAATTTATAGTATTTATAGTAATTATGAATATAAAATATATTGATTGAAGTTATAGAAAACCTTGACATAAGATGTTGACTATTTAAACATGGTAAATAAAAATATTTAATATATTATGTAAATTGTATTTGTGAATATAATAAGTAACATTTAAGTAAATAATTACACACATGCACGCACACACACACACACACACACATACTGTGTATATATATATATATATAGTTATTATAAATATGAATATGATTATATAAAAATATAGTTTAAGTACTTAAGTGCTGTTTTTATTAAAAACTAAAAATATAGTAATTTAAGGATTAAAAATTACATTTGTAAATTTTCCATGGCATTATTGTGGATTTTGGGCACAGTACAATAGTAATGACATGCTTTTGGACCTTTCCAAAGTACTATGTAAAATAATGGTAAGTGAGTATGGTAGTTGAACATTACCATGGTACATAAAAAGATAAGATGAATTGATACATTTGAATGCAGTTTTAGCATGAGGTCACACTGTTGTTTGATGTAATGCCCATAGATGGCACTCCAAACCCAGAAGGTTCTTGTTCCTCCTCAGCTGTGAGTCGAAGCAGATGAAATATATAATCTCGAGTAAAACTCCAGACTGATATGATCTAGATTTTTTATTATTTTTTTTATTTCCAGAGCTCATTATATCATATAAAGCCATAATTTGTCCCTTGGGCATTAAAACGGCGAATTGCTTAAGTGAGTAAGATGCTGGTTCATAGTTTCTGAGCAATGACTTACAACTGGATTTGTAAGTGTGAAACACTGCCTTTACAAGTGTTGATGATGCTCTTATACTCAGTTTATGCCCCCTACATGAGTAACAGGTTATGGATATGTTTTAATTTCCACAGTGAATTAGAGATTTCCAGAATTGCAGCTCATTGATGTAAAATTCATTAACATCAAAAACTTTTCAAGTGTAAAACAACTGTAGAAAAACAAGTTTTTCTTTGCAGATGTTTTGTACAGGTTATAATATCACTTTTGGTCCTCCTTATTCTGTAATATTATGTCACTGTATCATTGATAAAGAATCACATACAATTAGATTAGTTTGTTGTTCATTACCGCGACTAACTGTGTGAAGCAGTTTCATTGGAGAACTAATTTACTGAAATATTAGCTCTGTTACAACTCATCTAGTGTGTAAATGTTCGATGTTATGGTTTTTGGGAAGGTCATAAATTCATTGTGGTTATCTTATGCTGATTTAGCAGAAATAAAAATTCAATTTCAGTTGTGTGTTATAGTAATGACCGTGGCCATAAACATAACCACTGACCATTATTACTTATTGCTGTGGTCTGCTGTCTCTAACAATTCAAGCCATGTGAAAGCTTTCCCTAGATCAGTTTTAATTAAGCAATTAAAATATTATATATATATATATATATATACACACACACACACACACACACACACACACACACACATACATACTGTACATATATAAAGACAACACACATAATATTTCAGTTGGATTGTCATGGATTTTTGGGTGTAGCCACGTAGTACCATGATTTCTGTAATTGTACTTATGAACTCAATGTATATAAAACTAGGTTTATATATCCATCATCAGTAAATCAATCTCATACATTTTAACTCACTAAATATTGCTTATTAAATCATGTTTATATTTTTTAACTGAATAAATGTAATTGTTTTCACAATGAACAGACTTATGCTTCTAAGTTGGAATTAATGAATTTTGAAAATATGATTATTTAAATAAAATGAAATGGATTGAAATAGTTAATGATAAACTATACCATGATTTTTGGAGTGGATGAATCTGACTTTTAGGCCTGAAGTTTCTCTAGTCAAGATGCTCCAACAAACAGATGCCACGTTTTTATTTCAGCGTTGGCTTACACTTTCTTTCCTGCATATTAAACTGGTTTGGTACAGGAAGTATTTTAACATTCTTTACCTTTAACATGCATTGTTGGTGTCATACTCTTTTTTTCATATATTTCTCTGCTAACTTCTCTTTTCAGTTACGGTGAAATAGCGGAGTTCCTCTTTCCAGCAGTCTCATATCAGGAGCCACTCCTATGCAAAACACCCCCCATCCTGCATCACACACACCCTACAGCTGGTTCCAGGTCAGTCTGCTGCAGAACATCTACAGGAAATCAGCACTAAAACTGATCTGAGATCAGTCTGCTGTGAGCATTGATTATGATACAAGAAGAAAATGCCTTTCATATGGCTTGAATTATTAGAGATAACGGACCACAGCAATAAGTAATAATGGTTAGTGGGTATGTACCACTGTAATGTTCAATTACCATATTGATTTACCATGTTTTTACATGGTACTGTGGAAAAAATACAGTATTACCATTATGGTTCAAAAAACTGATCTGTTTCTTACCTGTTTTCATCCTGTTGCATTTATGTATGACTTACAAATATGCATCACATTAAGTTTATTAGTTTATTTATGTTAAAACTTAGCAATCCAAATGGATGGAAATTTTATATGCAATTCAAAAACATAAATCTAAAATTTGGTCATGCTAGAAGCGCAGAAATGACACACTTCACCTCAAATAAATCCCAGAATGCTGTGGGCCTGTGAAAACATCAAGTCAAGAGAATAAATGTAGTCTATATCCTTCCTGGGAAAACAAAACAAAACAAAACAAACATCTAAACACCAACCATCTAAATCAGTTTAAACCAGCTAAGACCAGCAAACCTGGACTGTTTAAGGTTGTCTATTCAGCAGTAGTTTCATGCAGAACTGCAAAGTTTTAGGCATTGTTTCATTGAATTAAAGATTAAGCCAGTATTTTATGCAAAATGTATTTGCAATGTATTTTCTTTCTTTATATATATATATATATATATATATATATATACTGTAATTTACTTTAAGTTATAAAAAATGGTAACATGTTTTTCCAGTTGTTTAAATTAACAAAAATAATTTAATAAATTTCAACTTTATTTTTAAGTTTCAAAATTCAACTAGATTTTTAAAATCACTTCAGTTTAATTTAAGTTGAAATTACTTGTACAGCAAGATTGATTATAACATTTAATGCAGCAACTGAACTTAAGTTTTTAATTTGAAGCATTTGAATATATTTTTACAAAAGTGTGATTTACAAATGAGCATTAACTTAGCTGTGTTTCAAATCTGTCACTTATGATGTTTTATTTGAGATTGTATGCTGCCTTAGAAGCCAGCTGCTGTCAGGATCATCAGTCACCTTGCCTGTCACCTCTGCACACTACATCTCCCACAATCCTCCTTGACTTTCACCTGCACACATTTTACCTGTCTGCCATCATCCTCATCAACTCTCCATAAAAGCCAGCACCACACACTAGCGGTCTTTTCGGGTCCTAAAATCTGTATGCGACCTGCTTAATCTGTTGAATTTTTTTTAAAGAAAAACCTGACCCGAGTCCGACGGCATTTATTTTCAAACCCGAACGTAAACGGCATTGACGTGTGCACAGCCTGCTGCCCCGCAGTCAGTAAAGAAAAATGATTTGCTGACTGATTTGCCAAATCCATTCCATTGAATTGGATTAATTTAAAATGTATTTCATTTATTGTTAATTTCATATTATTGCCTACCTGATGAATACAAGTTATTTCTGAGTTCGACCTTCAATTGTGACCAGTGGATTTGAAAAATAAACGTGATAGTTTGATAAAAATTAAATCGATAGCCGTTGTCTGCAACCTAATCTCAGGCGAAAGGCTTCTGCACACAAAAAAGAAAAGCCCTGCATGAACACGCAGCATAATGAAGCGAGTGGATTTTCCTGATGGAATAAGATGATTTCTGTGTGCGAGGTTACAAACGTATACTCCTTTTCTATGAGCGTTCCTCACTTAACACGAACGTGCACATCTGGGAATGTTTAAAAGAATACGGGTCTTATCGGGTACATTTGGAAAAAAAGCACAGTTATTTTAAATTACACGAGACCCGAGGCCGCTAATACCGAATACCTCGGGTTTTCGGATCCAAGTGGACCCGTGAAGACCTCTACCACACACACAGGCCTTGTCTGGTCACGTCTATGGCTAAGGCTGCATCCGTTTGTATTGTTACTCACCTGAAGAATGCTTACCTCCTTGATCCTCTCTTTATCCCTGTTTCAAGTCTCCTACTCCTCTCCTCCTTCCAATTTTCCGGTGATCTTCCTACAAGACAACAGGAAAGTGTTTAGTATCTCTTAGTGACTGTTTAATACTGTGTGTGTGTGGCTACTCACCATTCATCTCCTATCTCCGTTATATCCTCTGCTCTGCTGCCTGTGATTTCATTCAGTTCCGTTAACTTACTGGAAAACTTACCGCTCTGTCCAGTGTGTGTTTCCCTGACAGCTGCCTATGTAGACAGTAACAGCAAGGCAGTTCACTAGGCAGGTACTGAAACAAAGCTAATTTCTAATAGGGCGGTTGTTATGATTTGTTTCACATTGATTGATATTTGAAAGATATCTCTCTGTGGCTGAGCTTCATGGGAACTTGTGGTCAGGACCGCTGTGTGTGCTGTGCAATCATGTGTTTCATCATAGTAAAACAGCCACAGACATTGTTATTGTTCGCCTTTGTCCTCTTTGCCATCATGGGCAACCACTTCCACCACAAGCCGCTGCTTTCGAACACACTGCCGGCGGCCTGCAGATCTCAGACAAGATCGACCGTCCCACACACCTCCTCTTCCAGTTCACCAACGTCTGATCTGAGATAAGCCGTCCTCACTTCATCCTCCCAGTGAGTTCATGTGTAAAGTCATGGTTTAGCCTAGATAAGGCACTAACTTTACTTATCAATTATGAAGCAAAGTGGAGAGGAAAAACACTCACGGCTCTCTCCACTTTTCACTTTGTCTTCTCGAATTCTCATCCACTGGCCCTCACACTATTAGTCCAGTGTAGCCAAACGTTAACAGTTTGTTTTGCTTTGAAATGCCGTTTAGAGGAGAAAAATCTGTAATAAAAGATTGATGTTATTGTTAACTAAAACATTTAAATATAATTTTGTTTTTCCATAAAAATAAAACAATTAAAATAAATATTAGATGAAAAACTTTTTTAAAAAATGTAAGTATTGCATAAAATAAGTACTAAAAATAAAACTATAAATGAAGCATAAAAAGAAAAGAAAAGAAAACTAATAAAAATGACAAAGGCAACCAAAAAAGGTTAAACTAAAATTGTAAGTTAGTTCAAAATATTAATAAATACTATAATACTAATACTAATAATAAGTAATATTAAAATACGAACTCTTTAAACAATTAGAATTTAGATTGGAACTATTGAAATTAATATTGAAAATATAAATAAATATTTTAAAAAATTAAAACAAACTAAAATAAAATTTTAGTTGGTAAAAGTTTAAAGTACTAAATTTAGTAAAACTACAACTGAAATAAAAATCTAAACAGAAATATTTAAAAAGAACAAAAAATAATGACCAAACGTGAAAATTACTAAAACTTAAACTAAAATTCATTTTAGTTTAATTCAAGTTAATTCAAAATACCATAATACTAAGTAATATTAAAATGCAAACTCTTGAAAAAAGTTGGATTTTGATGATTTCATATTTTTATATTGAATCTCTTAAAATTAATATTACAAATATTAATAAACATTATAATGGTATAAAAGTAATGCTAAAATAATACTAATATACATGAGTGAAAAATTTCTAATAAGTTACTGATGACAAAATCAGAAAATATCTGTAGAGTTTATAAATCATGTCTGTCCAAAAGTAATAAGTACTAATTATTTCACAGACTTTACTTGCTTCTAATTGCTTCAAATAAAACTCATGATATGGTTGATGAATGTTCTGAAGTTGGTAGTTTAGTTTTTCCACTTTTTACTCAAGTCAAATAAGACTTGGTTTACGCACAATTTGAGTTGAATTACTGAAATAAATGAACTTTTCCACGACATTCTAATTTATTGAGATGCACCTGTATATGTGAAAGTTGATTTGTAAAAGCAGACCTTTTTCACACATTTGTGGTGTCACCCTGATGATTTCTGGCTAATTCATGGTGCCAGTAAATGCATCTATCCACGGGTCGTTCTCTGTTATGTAAATCAGCTCTGCTGGGCAGCACAAAGCATCTTTTCTGTCAAAGTTAACATTCAAATTAAGGTGCCTCTGTTTGACTCCATTTTATTCTATCTCTTTTATCTCTCCTCCTTCCAACAGCCTTTTATTTTTCAGACCAGAGTTGTCATTAAGCTTTAATCTAAGTTAATTTAGACTGAAGTTTCTGAAATACACTCTTTCTGTGGCTGTTCTTAGCAGGAAGTTGATTTACCTAAAATGGGATTACAAATGCAAAGTAACAGTCTTTATTAGCATAGTTCAGCATGTGGCAAGCAGCAAAAATATAGATCTGTGTTTGTGCTGTGGAGCGGCGCGCTTCTTACACATGTAGTGTGAATGCTGTAACCTGTTAATGTGAGTAGGCAAGTGCGTTGTCTATATGCTGCTGATGCTAGATGTGTGAAACAGGCCGCATACATGCGATGTAATGAGACAGTGTAGCATGCTACCATCTGAAGTCTTTGTTGTATGACACATACGGTTTCACATAATACTTTGTGAAATATTGTAGGCACACTGCTTAAAACTGCACAAAATCAATCCTTGTGTGAAAATGTTTAAATATTTTCACATGAAATCTTTGTGCATTTCACTCTTTGTTTACAATATCAATATTTGATTATGTATTTCATATTTTAAAATCTAAACTATTGAAAAAAAATAGTTTATGATGGATTTCATATTTTAACAGGGAAACTCTTGGGGGGGGGGAAACGTTTGTTTAAAGGATTAGTTCACTTCCATAATACAAATTTCCGGATAATTTACTCACCCCCATGTCATCCAAGATGTTCATGTCTTTCTTTTTTCAGTCAAAAATAAATTAAGGTTTTTGAGGAAAACATTCCAGGATTTTTCTCCATATAGTGGACTTCAGGAGCTAATGGGTTGAAGATTGAAACGGTAACACTTTAGATTAGAGAACACTATTCACTATTAACTAGCTGCTTAATATCATGCATACTTCTAGCATATTGGCTGTTTATTATTACTTATACAGCACATATTAATGAATGACCATATTCTAGATCCCTTAACCATAACCCATACCTAAACATACAGTAACTACTACAACAACTACCTTACTTACTATCAATAAGAGGGGTTGGAAAATTTCAAAATCCCTGGTAGCCCTTTGGGCAGGCATTCTTCAGATATTGGTAGCCCAAAATTAATTTAACTGGCCCGAATAAAAGAGACATCAGCTAAACTTCACTGCGGACAAATCAGCAAGATCAAAAACTTCTGTGACTGTATTTTTCCTTCAACTAAGAGTGTAGGGGTGCAAAAATGGTCAAACATTTTTAAAGACAAGGGAGCCGTCAGTAATAAAATAAGATCAAATAAACAAATTTCAAGCATAGATAAATAAAATGGAACAAAGTTACAAATAAAATAACGTCTAATTAGTTTTCAGGTACAGAAATGTAATTATTAAATGTAAAATAACACTGCATAGTGTTCACTGTATAAATTAAATATAGATTCATCTTTGTTGAAAGTTGTGTTTTGTTGTTTGATTAACATCAATGACAAAGACAGCAGCAGGTATTTATAGGCTTCTCACTCAACAAAACTGAAGAGTTTGAACGATGACTCATCTGAACGCTTCTGATTTGCCATTGCATTCCTAAGCTCAACAGATATGTGTGTGATTGGTTAAAATGCGCAACACTGTAAAAACGCCTAAAATGAAATACGGTGCAACATGAGCATATCTTAATTTAAAGCCGCAATCGACACTTTCTATTCATTTTCATTTTGTTAGCAACAGTCGTAATAGATTTAATTTGTTTGTGCAGGGGCATTTTTGTCCAATTTAGTGGCATTTTTGCCCCAACTCGCTGTGGCCAGGGGAAGGCTGAGCCGACGGTCGGCTGTAGTCTGTGCGGTGTGTTCGAGCGCAGCTTTTTGGTCCAACGCTGCCGACGCGAGGGGACAACACCGTCGGCTTTCGTCCCCGCTAGTTCTTTGAAGTCGGCTTGGTATGTCCCGGCCTTTACACACGCTCCGCCTGTGCTTCTGTCTCTTTAAGACCGATTGCACAGATCCAGTATAATGATACCCTTGCGATATCTTTCTCCACTGTTTACGTTCACATAAGACATAACCAACTGTGTTTATTTTATATTTTATATCACTATTCTCCACTGTTTACGTTCACATAAGACATAACCGACTGTGTTTATTTTATATTTTATATCACTATTCAAGATAGATCGTCGGGCAGGCGGTAGCCAGACTGGAAGATACAATAGCCCTGGGACGTCGGCCTAGCGATTTTGCGAGCCCTAAAATAAGCAGCAAATTGTGATTTTGAGGAAAAACTCTTAGTTAATAGTGAATGTGTGTTCCCTAATCTAAAGTGTTACCATTTAAACTCTTGGGAAAAGAATGTAACATTTATGATGGATTTAATATTTTAAGATTGATACTCTTGAAAAAGTGTAAAATGTTTGAAAGATTGAACCTCATGAAGAAAATATTTTAGAAATAAACTCTTATGACATAAAAGCACCAGTACCTGAAGTGACATCCATATAGTGTGCAGTAAGCAATATGCCAGTATTACATTCTGAACATACTTGTTCCCCTTGTTTATGACCAGGTCTCAGTGATGTCAGCTGTCTGACTGATGCAAAGCTTCCGTCTCAGCGAACATGATCCCACACACCTGCTAACTGCTTCATTAGCTCACATTACAGCGTGCTTGGAGGCACGTCTGTCTGTAATTAACCTATAGCTGGCGTTTGTGCCATTGTCTGTGAGCGTGTGTGCGAGTGTGAGCTGTAATTAGGCCGCCTTTGACAGCGTGGTGATCATGTGTCAGTAGTTTGAGGCATGCTGTAATTACCATGTGCATGATCAAGTGTCATGGCTGGCCTGTTCACTGTATTTGTGTGAGTGTGTTAGAGCAAGGCGCTCAGAAATTAACATCTTTGATCTACTAGAGAGAAAGAGAGAGAGTCTTAGATTAGGAGAAAGTAGGCGAGAGATAAAACAGGTGGCTCAAAAAGAGAAAATGGTACGTTTATACCTCACTGTTACTCACCCACCGACGCACACATTATATCAAGATAACTGGATAAAATTACTGCAGAGTTTAGTGTAAAACAATTTTCACTTATAGAAGTTGCAAAGAAACAGCAAATAACGAGAAGTTTTGAAGTAGAAAAACTGAAATGATATTTTCTCCAATAATCTTTGCTTTATTTATAGCCTAAATTTATTTACAGAATAGTTTTAAAAAATATATATACTTTATATTACGGTGGCCGAGAAGTGCAAAACAAATCACAATTCTGAAAACAAAATAACAAAATACAAACGCAAATGCAATTCTAAAAACAAAATAACAATTCAGAAAACACAACAGCAATTCCCGAAAACATTATAGCAAGTCAGAAAACACAATGACAAATTTGAAAACAAAATAACAAGTCAGAAAACACAACGACAAATCCGAAAACAAAATAACAAGTCAGAAAACACAACGACAAATCAGACAAACCGGAAGAGGTAGGTATAGTTTGAGACAGCGCCATTGGTTTGAGAATAGATTACTTACCGCTGACTGGACGAGACATCTGTCAATCAAGATATTCAAGAACAACAATTGTTGTTGTGTTTACTGAATTGTTATAATGTTTTCGGAATTGTTGTTGTGTTTTCTGAATTGTTATAATGTTTTCGGAATTGTTGTTGTGTTTTCTGACTTATTTTGTTTTCGAATTTGTCATTGTGTTTTCTGACTTGTTATATTGTTTTCGGAATTGTTGTTGTGTGTTCTGAATTGTTATTTTGTTTTTTAAATTTGCATTTGCGTTTGTAATTTGTTATTTTGTCTTCAGAATTGTGGTTTGTTTTGCACTTCTCGGACACCGTATAATATAACCTACTGTTTTATCAGCAAAGATGCATTAAATTGATCAAAAGTCACAGTAAAGACATTTAAAATTTAAAACTTTCTATTCATCAAAGAATCCTGAAAACTAAAATGTATCATGGTTTCCACAAAAATATGAAGCAGCACAACTGTTTTCAACATTGATAATAATCAGAAATGTTTCTTGAGCAGCAAATCAGCATATTAGAATGATTTCTGAAGAATTATGTGACACAGAAGACTGGAGTAATGATGCTGAAAATTCAGCTTTGCATCACAGCAATAAATTACATTTCACATTATATTACAATAGAAAACATTTTTTTTAACTGAAATAATATTTTGATATTTTGCAATTCTTATTTTTGTATTTTTGATCAAATAAATGCAGCCTTCTTTTAAAAACATATATATAAAAAAACTTACCAATCCCAAACTGTTGAATGGTAATTTACATGGTAAATATGATGCTGACAGTCAACAAAACACTGTTAAACTTCATCCATTAGTCAGACAATCAGGGTTTAGGAGCTCAGAATGACCTCTGAAGCTGTGGTCATTCAGTTGTGTTAACTTCCCGTTTCACAACTTAACAGCTATCTTGACACAGACATGACCTCTGCTAAGATCTAACTGTGTTTATGAGGAAAACCCCAACACTTGTTAATATTCTGGTGGTTTTACTTTAAGAGTCAAATGTATGTAGTGTGTGTGGGGTCTTTAACAGCTACAATCAGACCAGAGGCTCCAAATGTCAAGGGCAGTGACCTTTGACACCATCTAAACCACTGAACCGCGCTCTAATGGCTGGAGGACGAGGGGTGCGGTTGTTGTAGCTCGTGGTGCATCTAATTTTAGATAAACTAAAACACACACACATGCAAACACAGCTTCTGTTGATTAGCACTGAAATTGTGACTAACACTAATATGAACTTGTCCGTTTTGTCTTGTTTATTGCTTATTAAGGTGATGACAGCATATGGAGAGTATTTGTTTGTTTCTCTGGGTGCATGTGTGGGGTCAGGGGTTTGACGAGGGGAAAGCGGATAATTGGCCCCTTGTGGATCAGCCCAAGAGGAAGAATAAAACCATTAGGCTCAGATAATTTTCTTGAACACGTTGCTTTTTTAATGTGTGTGTGTTTTGTGCTTTATGAAAAGAGATGTCAAATTCTGCAGATAGGGCACACTTTAGTGTCTCATCATTAAAAAAAATAAATAAATAAATAAAAATCCTCTTTTTGTTGTTTGTTGTTAATTTTATTTATTTCATTTATTTATTAAATGTATATGTTATTTATTTTGTTCATTAATCTGTTTAAGATTAACTTAATGCTTATGTTTTTTTGTTGGTGTAAACTTTTAAAAGTTATTATTTATTTATTGTTTTATTTATTTATTCGTGTTTTTTGTGAGAACAAAAATTAAATATTTTTTTTACTTGATTTGTTATTCATTTGTTATTTGAACGCATGTTTTGTGAGAAATTTTAAATGTAATTTTATTAATTAATTAATTTATTTTATTTTATTTGTTTATTTTGTTGTTGTTGTGAGATTCAACATGTCATTTAATTTTATTATTTGTTTATTTATTCATCTATTTATTTAAGATTAACTTCAAAGTATAAAAATTGTGATTTTGGCCTGTCCCACAACTACTTGAACGACTGTTTCCAAAAATGTAAATTATACAGCAATGTCATAATTGACATAATCTGTTAATCATTGTAATCATGTTCAATTGACACAATCTATTGAATTTATGTTCAATTCATTTATTCATAGTTAAGAAACAAACAAACAAAAAAAAAAACTATTATTTTAATTGCCAAAACCCCACATTTTCCACATTTAGCATGCAGCAAAGTTACTTTTAAAAATGATAAAATAATTGATCGAATAAATACATTCTTTCATTATTTATTGGAAATGTGTTTAATAATAACATAAGCATCTCCTGATAACATAAACCTTATCATTTTTTCCCGAAAAATAAAGGAGAATGGTTTCAGCCTCTATTTTGTAGCTTATTGTGGAAATTGGCAGGAATAAAATATAAACTAAGCAATAGTGTTTTATTAGTGGCACATGGGAGTTGTTCAGATCCTCTCAGTGGGACTCTTAGGGTTCACTAACGTTTCCTCCTAACGGGGAAACGATGATCAGACGGCCCCCTAAGGATCTGCTTCCAGATACAATTATTTTATGACAGCTAACGCAGAATATGGCTGCAAACCGCAGGATTTGTAAATCATTAATGGCTAATTCACAGTGTTTATCAGGGGAGAAGGACGCGTTAGGAAGTCCATTAAAAAACTGTGTTCTTTCCCTTTCAAAACTGATGAATCACAAATAGAAACATATGACAGGGCATTGCAAAAATATGAATTAACAAAATAGTCAAATGATATATTTCTAGTAGTTGTTTCTTTTAGAGGAAATTAAATGGAGACTTTTGCTTCTCAGGTATGCTTTTAACATTTAATAATAATAAATAAATTCCATTTACAAGTTCTCATAACAACAAAAAAAACATAAGCATTGTGATCATTTTAAATAAACAGATGAGTAAATAAGACAAATAAAACAAAATAATAAACTAAATTACATGTAAAAGTTCTCACAACAATAGAAAAGTGTGAACATTAAGTTAATATTAAACAGATGAAAAAACAAATAAAACAAAATATTAATATTAATACATAATAAACATTAAAGAAAAAAGAAAATATACATTTAATAAATACAATTTTTATTTTAAAAGTTCTCGTAACAACAAAGTGAAAAAAACATTTTTTGTGGATCATTTTGGCAATATTCACTCAAAAACAGGTGCATAAGCGCAGATCAGTGAGGCAGTAAGTTCCGAAAAGAAACACAAAACCTGTGCCAATTGAAAGAAAACAAGTTGGCATTGAATGCAATACTTAGTATTAGTATTACGGGAAATTTATTTTTGACTGAAAACACGCAAGTTTAAAGCTGCAGTCCGTAAGTTTTGCCTTTGTCAC
>NW_015626039.1:251267-255097 GCF_001515625.1 Sinocyclocheilus rhinocerous | reverse complement strand
TCTTGGAATATATGACCCAAATAAGAATTTTCACCGTATATTGTCATCAGAACAAGTAAGTAACAAGTTTGCCACGTTTGTTCTGGCCAACTACAGATTAGAAAACATTATTATAAGCTAACCGTTGTGAATCGAGCTAAAGTAAGGCGGTAGTTTTGAACACTGGTATGTACTTGCTCAAATATTGATATCGGATCATTTTTAACCAAAAAAGTTACGGACTGCAGCTTTAACAAGGTGGGTGGGGGTACAAAAATTTACTTTTTTGGGAAGTTGTTACCATGTGTGAGCAAAATCAATAAGTTTTAGTCCAATGCAATAACTAGCATTTTTGGGAAAAATAAAATCTTCTCTGGGTCAAAATGGCAACATTTGAGCAATAAAACACTGTTGTTAAAATTTTGAAAGTTTCCTTTACTTGTCATATGTAAACTTTAATTTTCTTATTTATTTAGCATCTTTTAATTACCAAATGGGACGGCGTGTGTCAGCGCTGTGTGCACTTGCAGTAGTTCATGCATGGCTGTGTAAAGCTGCTCACAGTGATTTCAAGGCTCTGATGGGCTGACATGCAGACGAGGGGTCAGAACCCTCTGTCACGCCGTTTGCCTCCTATACTCGACTAATTAGCAGATTAAACTCCATCGATAATGCTCAGTCCATTAATTACTGTCGGCAGTTGTGGGGCTGTATGTAGCGATGAGCAGAAGATGGGGTGGGTGGGTGTGAATTGATCATGAAGATAAATTCAGTTTAATTGAGATAGAAGCTCAATGCATTTCTCAAAGGCCTTTGAGTGATCAGATATTGTTGGTCTCATTAGCTGTACGTTGTGAGTAAATTGGAGACTTTTTGAAATTATTTATTTATTTACTTTTTAAATCATATTGAAGTGAAGATAGGGATATAGGTATGAGAGAGGGTAAATGGAACCACATGTCCCACCGCAGCTCATCCCTGATGTCATAGAAACTTGACTCTATTGTTTTAGGTAAGCAGCAACACTCCGCAACCACACAGCAAGTTTTGCATATTTCATATTTTTTTTGAGAAATGTAAAAATCTTTTTCTTTTGTAGCACATAGACAACCTATAGAAGTATGTTTCTTTTTGCCATGAGATTAAAACAAAAAGGTAATTTTATCTCACAATTATGACTTTTTATGCACAGCCCGCCAGAGCCCGCATATATGGGCGGGGCATCTGGCTATATAAGCGTGCACTTCGCCATAGGATCCTCAGATTTCTTCTCCTTCAGCGACGACTACAAGATCTTCGCACTACGAGACTAGAAGCCTTCACCGTGAACAAGCCTTGCAGCGGATCAAGACCCCTCTCTGCTCGGCTGACTTCGCCGCTCTTCTGCAGCAGTGTAGTCTTCCTGTCCCCTGCCGCTATCCGGCGACTATAAGAGCAAATTTCTAAGAGCAAATTTCCAGCGGAGTTACAAATGCCGCGCCACTACTGTCGCTCCCTGCACGCCGCTGACGGTCACGACCAGTGCATTTCATGCTTGCACTTAACGAGACGCAATGTCCTCATTGCGAGGATATGAGTCTCTCCTCTCTGCGCTCGCGGATAGTTTTCTTTTCAGAAAGCGACTCCGCCCCTCATGCCCTCCCGTTTCCTTCCTCCCAAGAGCCTGTGAGGAAAAAGCAGACCCTCACTACGGTCGACGGCGCCGAAGAAAAGGGGTATGACAAACTGCCTCCCCTGGATGAGTCAGTGGCCGCGCATCTCTGTCCGCCCACGGCCATCGGCTGGAAGGCAAAGGCCGCCCACCCGTCCAAGCCATGCAGGACTACTTCAGCGCTCGCTGGAAGGGCCTACTCATCTGCTGGACAAGCGGCCTCGGCGCTTCACTCCATGGTGGTCCTCCAGGTCCTTCAGGCCAAACTTCTCCAGAAAATGTACGAGTCTGGACCCCGCAGCTTTCAAAGAGCTACGCAGCGCGACCGACCTGGCTTTACGCGCCACAAAGATGACAGCTCAGGCGATCGGTAGATCCATGGCCAGCCTTGTGGTACTTGAGCGCCACCTATGGTTGACCCTCACAGAGATCAAGGATGCAGATAAAGTCCCCTTCCTCGACTCTCCGGTCTCCCCCTCTGGCCTGTTTGGACTTGCGGTCGAAGGGTTTGCAGAGCGCTTCACTGCTGCACCGAAGTCATCCCAGGCAATGCAACACTTGCTGCCAAAACGCTCCAGCTCTGCGACTGCCGCCAGTCGTCCCAAGATGGCGCCGACTCAGCAGCCCGCGAAGCCCGCCTCATCAGCTGCACAGCCAGCCTCTAAGCCTGAGCCCCGGCATCGCTTCCGCTCGGCTAGACGCTACCCATTCCCTAAGTGCCTGGAGCGACTCAGCAGCCCGCGAAGCCCGCCTCATCAGCTGCACAGCCAGCCTCTAACCCTGAGCCCCGGCATCGCTTCCGCTCGGCTAGACGCTACCCATTCCCTAAGTGCCTGGAGGCCATCCCCAGGGTGTCAAGGTGGGTTCTGGGGATAATAGAACGAGGTTATTCACTGCAATTCGCTCGAAGACCCCTGCGATTCTGCGGCGTAGTCTCCACCTCGGTTCAGAGCGAGGATGCACACGTCCTACACACCGAGGTGATGAATTTGCTGGCAAAAGGAGCCAAAGAGATGGTTCCCTCAGTTCAGAGCGAGTCAGGCTTCTACAGCCATTATTTCCTCATCCCCAAAAAGGATGGCAGCCTAAGGCCCATCCTCGATCTCAGACACCTGAACTGCGGCCTCATGAGACGGCCATTCAGGATGATTACATTGAATCAGATCCTCTCGCAAGTGTGCCCAGGGGACTGGTTATTTTCACTGGATCTGAAAGATATATATTCACATCCAGATAGCCCCCCACCGCAGGCGATTCTCAAGATTCGCCTTCGAGGGAGTGGCATATCAGTACACGGTCCTTCCCTTCGGACTGTCCCTAGCTCCCCGCACTTTTACGAAGTGCATGGATGCGGCTCTTTACCCGCTGAGACAGTTGGGAATCCACATCCTGAATTATCTCGATGACTGGCTCATCCTGGCCCAGTCAGAGAACGAGCTATTATCTCACAGATCCTTACTCCTCAGCCACTTACGGTGCCTGGGACTCAGGGTCAACTTTGCCAAGAGCGCGCTGTCCCCCAGCCAACGGATATCGTTCCTGAGGACAGTTCTCGACTCCTGGGATCTGGGGACTAGTCGCGCCAGATCTTACACTGGCTATTCGGCAGCTCGCGGCCTCATTCGAAATTGGAGCCCTTCGCCCTCTCAAGGCGTTTCAGAGGATGGTGGGCCTCATGGCCTCTGCGTCAACAGTACTTTAGCTGGGACTGCTTCACATGCGGCCCCTTCAGTACTGGCTGAAACCACAAGTTCCGTCCCACGCCTGGCGCCATGGACGCATGCGTGTCAAGGTGAGCCGGGCCTGCGTAGCAGCCCTGGCCCCTTGGAAAGACTCTCAGTGGATGGATCGGGGCGTGCCCCTGGGTATGGTCTGCAGAAGGAAGGTAGTCTCGACAGACGCTTCCAACACGGGTTGGGGAGCTCTGTGTGATGGCAAACCGGCTTTCGGCCATTGGTCGAAAGAGGAGAGTCGGCTTCACATCAACTGCCTGGAAATGTTGGCAGTATGTTTGGGCCTTCGTACCTTCCTGCCAGACCTAAAAGGACACCACGTGCTAGTCTGCTCAGACAGCATGACTGTGGTGTCATATATAAATTGCCAGGGCGGTCTCTCCTCGAAGCGAGACCTCCTCTCACAGGCGAACAGAACGATATGGCACCCCCAGCCCGAACTGTGGGCCCTGCACCTCTGGCCTCTC
>NW_015626039.1:248732-250569 GCF_001515625.1 Sinocyclocheilus rhinocerous | reverse complement strand
GCTATTATCTCACAGATCCAGCCACTTACGCCACTTACGGTGCCTGGGACTCAGGGTCAACTTTGCCAAGAGCGCGCTGTCCCCCAGCCCGTTCCTGAGGTTCCTGAGGACAGTTCTCGACTCCTGGGTTCTGGGGACTAGTCGCGCCAGATCTTACACTGGCTATTCGGCAGCTCGCGGCCTCATTCGAAATTGGAGCCCTTCGCCCTCTCAAGGCATTTCAGAAGATGTTGGGCCTCATGGCCTCTGCGTCTCCAGTACTTCCGTCCCACGCCTGGCGCCATGGACGCATGCGTGTCAAGGTGAGCCGGGCCTGCGTAGCAGCCCTGGCCCCTTGGAAAGACTTTCAGTGGATGGATCGGGGCGTGCCCCTGGGTATGGTCTGCAGAAGGAAGGTAGTCTCGACAGACGCTTCCAAAAGCGTTGGGGGAGCTCTGTGCGACGGAAAACTGGCTTTCAGCCATTGGTCGAAAGAGGAGAGTCGGCTTCACATCAACTGCCTGGAAATGTTGGCAGTATGTTTGGCGTGCCCCTGGGTATGGTCTGCAGAAGGAAGGTAGTCTCGACAGACGCTTCCAACAGCGTTGGGGGAGCTCTGTGCGACGGAAAACTGGCTTTCGGCCATTGGTCGAAAGAGGAGAGTCGGCTTCACATCAACTGCCTGGAAATGGTGGCAGTATGTTTGGGCCTTCGCTCCTTTCTGCCAGACCTAAGGGGACACCACGTGCTAGTCCGCTCAGACAGCATGACAGTGGTGTCATATATAAATCGCCAGGGCGGTCTCTTCTCGAAGCGCCTCTTCATTCTGGTAGAGAGCCTCCTGGAATGGGATCAGCTAAACTTGCATTCGCTAAGAGCAGCACATGTGCCGGGCAGGTTGAACCAGAGAGCAGACATGCTATCCCGGAGCAACGTTCCCTCAGAAGAGTGGATGCTCCACCCACATACGGTTCAGAAAATCTGGGAGATCTTCGGCAAGGCAGAAGTCGACCTCGTCGCCTCAGAAGACAAGTCTCACTGCCCAATTTACTTTTCGAAGGACAAGGATGCGTTGGCCCCTGACTGGCCCAGCCTCCTCCTTTACGCTTTTCCCCCGATCACCCTGATCCCACAGGTAATCAGGCGAATCAAGGAGTGGAAACACAAGGTTCTGCTGGTGTTGGATAAGGGTCGTTCCCCTTCCACGCTCAAGGTCTATGTAGCAGCCATAGAAGCCTCACATGCTCCTATAGCTGGCCAGTCAGTGGGCAGGAACAACCTAGTTGTCCGCTTTTTGAAAGGGTCTAGGAGGCTCAACCCGCCTCGCCCTGTCATCGTCCCTACATGGGACCTGCCCACGGTGTTGAGGGCTCTTAAGAGCCCTCCTTTCGAGCCACTACAGTCCGTTGACCTTCGTCCCCTGACGCTATAAACCGCTCTGCTACTGGCGTTAGCATAGGTAAAAAGTATGGATGATCTTGCCGGCGCTCTCGGTGAGCCCTACCTGCCTCAAATTCGGGCCCAATGACTCCAAGGTCGTCCTGAAGCCGAGGCATGGTTATGTACCTAAAGTGCTCTCGACTCCATTCAGAGCTCAGGTTATAGCTCTTTCAGCGCTTCCTCCTTTGGAGCAGGACCAAGAGCTAAATCTACTCTGCCCCGTCAGGGCATTGAGAATATACATTGAGCGTTCCACCAAGTTCAAGCTGTCGGATCTGCTTTTTGTATGCTTCGGTGACCGCACCAGTGGGTCTCCGGTCACGATGCAGAGACTTTCCAAATGGATAATTGATGCTATCAAGCTAGCGTACTCTTCTTTGGGCCTACAATGCCCCATGGGAGTAAGAGCCCACTCAAC
>NW_015626039.1:239723-248158 GCF_001515625.1 Sinocyclocheilus rhinocerous | reverse complement strand
GGTCGTCCTGAAGCCGAGGCATGGTTATGTACCTAAAGTGCTCTCGACTCCATTTAAAGCACAGGTCATAGCTCTTTCGGCACTTCCTCCTTCGGGGCAGGACCAAGAGCTAAATCTACTCTGCCCCGTCAGGGCATTGAGAATATATATTGAGCATTCCTCCCCGTTCAGGCTGTTGGATCAGCTTTTTGTATGCTTTGGTGACCGCAACAGAGGGTCTCCGGTCACGAAGCAGAGACTTTCCAAATGGATAATTGACGCTATCAAGCTAGCATACTCTTCTTTGGGCCTTCAATGCCCCATGTGAGTGAGAGCCCGCTCTACAAGAGGAGTTGCCTCTTCCTGGGCTTGGTCTAGTGGGGTTTCCATTGCAGAGATTTGTGTGGCGGCCGGCTGGGCCTCGCCGTCCACATTTACCAGGTTTTATAATCTGGACGTCCCGGCTTTACAAGCTCGGGTCCTTTCTGCTTAATGGACTTACTCTAGCAAAACCAGTGCTAAATCAGGCATTTGTCTTCTCTGTACGCTCTTGGACCCCACTGGGTTCCGAGGCTGTACGATTTTTCTTGGAACGATTATTTATCGCCGGGCAGACTTCTGTGAGTTTGGCCCTATCGCTTCCTGTGGGACTTCCCTACAATTACTTGGTCCCTCTGGGCCCTTGGTGCTCAAGGCAAGTTCAAGCATTGGTTGTTCCTCTAACATAGCACGGTGGGATTGTACTGGTTCCCCATAGCGTCTTAAGCAAGACGCAGTACGAGTGAAGTATAGATAGGGAATGTACTCGGTTATTAACATAACCTCGGTTCCCTGAGATACAGAAACGAGTACTGCATTGCTGGCCGTGCTATGTAGCTGCACGACTCGGTCGTCGCTTCAGTCGAAGTAACCTGAGGATCCTATGGCGAAGTGCACGCTTATTTAGCCAGATTCCCCACCCATATTGGCGGGCTCTGGTGGGCTGTGCCGCCATAGGCTCATGCAGCTCCGCTGCCGAGCCATTGGTTCGTTTTTAATACACTGCACGAATCAATGGCCGTGCAGTTACACTGCGTGATTGAAAAAGACTTCAGCATTCGGAGAAAAAGGAGTTTTCCCCATAGCATCTTAAGCAAGACGCAGTACTCGTTCCCGTATCTCAGGGAACCGAGGTTACGTTAGTAACCGAGTACGTTTCATAACAACCACATCAATAAAAAACAATCAATAAAAACGATTAACGAAAACTTTGGAAAATGCAGTTTTGCTACATTATACCCAACAGTTCAGTTTATGAATACTTTTATTCAGCAAGGACACATTTGCAATTGTGAGTTTATATCTCATAAATTTGACTTTTCTACTCAGAATTCTGAGTTTATGTCACAATTCAGAATTGTATCTCTCAGTGCTGAGTTTATATCTGGCAAGTCGGAATTGTAAGAAAAAAAGTCTGAAATGTGATGTCGCAATTAACTTTTAACATTTTTTATCCCATGAACAGAAACAAGCTTCCATAACAACCGCATTTTCATAAATATTTCATATATGTGACCCTGGACCACAAAACTAGTCATAAGTACCACAGGTATATTTGTAGCAATAGCCAAAAATACATTGTATGGGTCAAAATTATAGATTTTTCTTTTATGCCAAAAATCATTAGGATATTAAGTAAAGATCATGTTCCATTAAGATATTTTGTAAATTTCCTTCCATACATATATCAAAACTTACTTTTTGATAAGTAATATGTATTGCTAAGGACTTCATTTGGACAGCTTTAAACGAGATTTTCTCAGTATTTTGATTTTTTGCACCCTCAGATTACAGATTTCCAAATATTGTCCTATCCTAACAAACCATACATCAATAGAAAGCTTGTTTATTCAGCTTTCAGATGATGTATAAATCTATAAAACTGACCCTTATGACTGGTTTTGTGGTCCATGGTCACATATGAGTAATAATAAATCAATATAAATGAATCATACTTTGGAACCTTTGAGTTTTTTAATGTACACTACAGTTCAAATGATTTTTTTTTAAAGAAGTTAATACTCTTATTCAGCAAGGATGCATTAAATTAATCAAAAGTGACATTAAAGTAAATATATTAAAATAGAAAAGTGTTATTTTCAATTGTAAAAATATTTCACAATATTACTGTTTTTCTGTGTTTTTGACCAAACAAATGCAGCCTTGGTGAGCAGAAGGTTTTTAAAAAACATTAAAAAGAGTATCGTCCCCAAACTTTTAACAGTAATTTAATCAATAGTAGTTAATCAGCAACAGTTTTTAATGATTAATGATTCATGAACTTTTACATTTGTATATGTGGTTGCATCCTTGAAGAATAATGTTGTGTTACTGTGGTGCATGTTCATGAAATCATGGTATTACCATGGTACTCTTTGGTACTTTTTTCGTAAAGTAGGACTAAATCCGACCAGTTGTTCAAGTCTCTCCCATATTGAAGGTTAAGCGAATGTTTCCTCTGTGTGTGTGTGTGTGTGTGTGTGTGTGTGTGTTTTGTAGGGAGTGTGGGGTGAGTCGTCTGCCAAGTACATTTACTGGAATGATGAGAAATGTGTGTGAAAACATTCACATCTGTCTGTGAGTGTCTCGATTTAGCATTGTCCCTTATGTACACTCAGAGAAACCCGAGCGCACTCTCAATTGGTGATCTAACACACACCGTCAAACAGACGTTAACTACATTCTTACAGCCATAATCACATTCAAAACACCCTCTGCGACAAACACACACACACTGTCACCTGTGTTTTCAAGGCCTTGATGACCGTTTCAGAGATTTGAGACACAGTCGCTGGTCTCTCTTTAAGCTAAATGCCAGTCCTGTTAACTGGTGTCTCATCACACACATCTGCTCCAGCGTGGCTCAATGATTGCTCATCGCCGACATCATCCAGCAGACGTTAGGCATATAAAATGCATATCACACAACGTCTGTGCTGTGTTTGTCATGGCAAGCATGACAGCGTAGTGGAGGTATTTGTGTGTGTGTGTATGCCATTTCAGGGTGACTTTGTGTCATAAAGAGCTCTGTTATTCTGAAATGTGAGGATAAAGTTTACCTTTCATAATGTGACGTATTCAGACAGAAACTGCAGTATTTGAAAAGAAAATAAGGTGATAAGTGGTCTTAATATGTAAGTGTGATGGCCGATGGCACTGAAAGTTGATTCAGGGGTGGAAGTTTTTTTTTTTACGAAGTTACGAAGCCAAATGTTTTTCTTCAGAATAACTGATGAATCAGTCAGAATGAGACCAGGAACATACATAAGTAAATACAGTCAAATGTTAATTAAATGCAAATTAAATCGGTTCTCTGTTTCTACTGATGTCTGCACATTTCCATCTGTGTGCATCTCAGATACTGAATCATAGTTTTAGGAAATCAGATTCATTTCTGAATCGATTCATAAAAAAATTATTTGTTGCAATGAATCTGTTTCAAGCAGTGTTATTTTACTATCATTAAAATAATATTATAGTATTTATTAATATTTTGCATCAGGTTTTATTTTTATATTTTCTGTTTACATTGTAATTTAAAAATAAATGTTGTTTTTAGTTTTTTTTCTTAAATATGCCTATTTAGTTTTTTTTTTCAGTTTTAGTCTCAGTATTTTTCTTTATTCACAATAATTCATCTTTAAATGAAATTGAACTAAAATAAAATATTAAAATACTTATTTTATTTCAGTTAGCATAAATTTTATTTAAATTAAAGCAATCATGAATATATTTGTGTTTTTTATTTAACATTAACAACACTAATTTAAAGGATATTTGTCAAATACTGTTTTTTTATTGTTTGTTTTCAGTCAATTCTCAGTCAGTTCAATCAGTTCTCTTTTACAGCGTTTTACAACTGCAAATTGGTTCAACTATATAATTAAAAGAAACCATTTTACAATTAATGATTTGTTTGCAGTTGGTAAATCACTTCTAAATTAACAAAATGTAAGATGTTGTAAAATTTGAACAATGATATTATTTGCTGTCTTTTTATTTTATATATGTACATATTTTAAAATGTGATAATTCATTAATTTGTTTATAGATAGTTAATTATTATATTTTGTGTCCAGTTTGTATTTGCTTTACAGTAATGAGTGTTTTTTTTTACATAATGTGTGCATTATGCCAATTTTTTTCATGCAAATATTTAATTGTTCTGTATGCAAATACATAAGTAAATAAAAATAAATGGAAATATATTATTTTATTATAATTAATACAATTACTTTTTTAAAATAAGTAATATTTATTTATATATTTATTTAAGTAATGATTATTTTTGCTGTAAATATAGCCTGGACATGTTCTCAACAGGTTTAATGAGATTCACCCACATACTCTCTCTGATACAAAAGAAAGCTTCATTCATTAGGAGTGTTTTGATGTCAGATGTATTGTGTTCTTGTAGCAGAGAATGCCTGCTTTCACAATCCTGTCTGGGTTAAATGCCTCATATAATGATAGCATCCTTCCTTTCAGGAATGAACTGGACTGTGTGGGTGAGAGACACGCGTGTGTGTGTTTGATGATTATATGTTGATGGGTCAATGGCCAGAAATGCTGTTGCGTCCCGGGGGTCTCAGTGACTCATGGAGTGTTTGGGGATCAAAGTGCTGCAGTTGTCTTTGTTATGAACACAAAGTGCAGGCTTTCTGCTTTCTTCTGTTTCTTCACCTGGTTTCATGTTTCACTGGCTGCTGGGCCGACTGCCAAACAATGACAGTTATGAACATTACCGTAGCACTTACATACAGAAAGATATGCACTGTTTCTCTGACTTTAATCTTTCATTGTCATGTTTGCTCGAACACACCCTCACTTGTTGCTCATCTTATTATCAGTGTTGGGGGTAACGCATTACAAGTAACGCGAGATACGTAATCAGATTACTTTTTTCAAGTAACTAGTAAAGTAACGCATTACTTTTTAATTTACAAGAGAATATCTGAGTTACTTTTTCAAATAAGTAACGCAAGAGAAATCCCCATGTTAAGAGAAATCAGATGTTACTGTAGTTCTAAAATAAATATGAATATACATTAATTCATCTCACTCACAAAAAAAAAAACACAGATTCAGTATTCCTCAAAATGAATAAAAATAATGCAACTCAGAATATGACACAAACCTGCAATAATTAAATGTTAAATAAACACAAATATCCTTTATGTATTTAATCCCATTCTATTAACCAATGTCTTTGCTTCTGACCTTCAATGATCCAGTTCAACCATACTAATAAGCAAAAATGACTGTCAAAAAATTTGTCTTTTTTTTTTGTTGCTGAAGTGTGTTGAAATTTCTTCTTCTGCATTCTACTGTACGGACGTAAATTTACTTTCCCTTCAGCCCGAGGCTTATTCATTTCACTTTTGGTGTGAAAAGGCTTTTATATTTGCCAAAAATATAACTTTTTTATTTTAAAAACAAACAAGCAAGCCCTGTCCAGATTTAAAAAGTAGCGCAAAAGTAACGTAACGCATTACTTTCCATAAAAAGTAACTAAGTAACATAATTAGTTACTTTTTTTATGGAGTAATGCAATATTGTAATGCATTACTTTTAAAAGTAACTTTGCCCAACACTGCTTATTATAGCTGGCTCAGACTACAGTTTTAAAATTATAACCGATTAGAAAATCTGGTTGAATCTGGAATCTGAATCTGGTCAAATCTTAAACATGCACACACTACAAGATATTCTCAAGATTATAAAGTCGGAGGGAGCACCTCACATGATCTCACACAGTAGATCATTATTAACTTTTCAACAACTGTTAACATATGTTAGCTAGCGTGCTAGCAGCTTTCTACACTCACCTGGTACGTTCAAAACTGAGGCGTTTTCACCCCAGCGCTTCTCTTTGTCCTTACAGTTGTGGTACGTTTTCGACACATTATACAGACAGTCATGTTATTGCAAAACTTCCACAAGCAGTATCCTCCATCTACTATCCAGCGGGCTTGTACAACAGCTCCGGCATACTAACTCATACGACTCTTTTTCTGAGTCAGCTTTGTCGTGTGTCTTTTGACGTGCATGTTTATTTCGCATGTATAGTGTGAGCAGTCAAGTTGCAGCTCGACGAACGGACCGTATAGTGTGAGCACATAAATCCTGAGCTTTGGCTTGACATCGCATGTGATTTATTCGTACAGTGAGAGTTGGTATTTAACAAAAACGTTGCTGAAATCGCACAGTGTATGCCCGGCCTTACCAGATAATCCGCGCTGAACATCGGAACCGACTGAGGTCCTCAACAAGATTTTTTTCTCCGATTCTCGGGAGGGGATAAATCAGCCTAAAACTCCTGTAGTGTGAACCCGGCTTAAGCTTAGGTAATTGGTCACAGAATCGACCTCCTGCAGCGCTAAAGACATACACATACATACAGTGGCCCAAAAGTATGAAAGCCATTTCTGCCATGGAATAAAAAAAGATTAAAAGGACTTGAATTTTTATTTCATAATTTAGCCTTTTTTTGTCCTTGAAATTCTGAATTTCAATTGAAATTTTAATTGTGAGATAAAAACTCAGAATTCTTACTTTATCTTGCAATTTTGAGTTTACATCTTGTAATTTATATTATTTATATTACACAATTTGGACTTTTCTTCTTAGATTTGGGAGTTTATTTCTCACAATTCGGAGTTTATATCTCACAATTCTGACTTTTTTTTCCTCAGAATTACTAGAAAAAAAGTTTGAATTATGAGATAAAATGTTGCATTTATTTTTTAAATCCTGTGACAGAAACAGGCTTCCATATAACAGTATTTAAACACTTAAGTCAGTCATTAATGACTGATTCTGAAAAAAATGACATTAAGACGTTAAAAAGTGTGACTTTTAAGTGGAATATCTCTTTGTGCTTACTGAATGCTATTTTTAACACATATGCAGTACCATCATGATTGTTTCTTTTAAAGAAATTAATAGTTTTATTCAGCAAGGAAGCATTAAATTGATCAAAAGTGACAGTAAAGACATTTACCTGTATAATGTTACAAAAAAAAAAAAAATCTAATCATCTAATTATTGATTATCCAGCCCAGATAGTGATTTTTGTATACAGCATTTCCAGCAATCCAGTGATTTGTTGTCAGTGCTGTACAAGATCCAAAATGTTAGTCGGCATCATGTGAAAGTGCAGTGGGAGGTTTGTGAGTACAATGCGGGTGTTGGACTGACAGGAACAGAGGTCATTCGGGAGGGGAATTCTCACAGTTTGCTGTTCTGTCTGTCTGGGATGCTGTTTGTGTCCTGACTCATCCTCCTCCAGCAGTGGGAATGTCAGCAGGTGTTTGGAGGATCTCTGCATACATGCCTAGCTCTCCACTTCCCTCACTGCCTCATTCCCTCCCCTGAAGGAGAGAAAAACCTCTTTAATGCCTCACTTGTTGCTCCTAAACGGCACTGATATTAACTTGAGAGCAAATGGAAACGTTTGCTGAAGTGTCCTGCCATCTGTAACACTGAGGCTTTCGCACATGCAAACACAACTTACATTTTCTCCTTTCCTCTCTAGTTGCTGAACTCCTGGCCTGCAGTGACTCAGGGTATCATTATTATATGCATCATGACTAGAGTCTTTATCCACAGAGACGATCTGCAGAATGAAATATGCAAGGAAAGTCCCTGTTTGTATCTTAAAGAGGAGGTCTAATATTATTTCATGCATTCTGACTTACGTACATGACCAAAGTTAAAAAAAAACAACAACAAAAAACAAGTTGGACGTATGGCGGAGTATTTATGTGCCAAATACACTCCTTCAGGTGTGGAAAAAAATCAGATTGAGTGAAAAAATTTGGGGTGGGAGGAAAAAATATTTGTCAGGTTTTTTGCATTCTCTTGCAAAACTTCCCTCGCAAAACTTTTGCGTTCTCTCGCAAAACCAGTTGAGTTCGGACAAACACTTCCTGTTTACTTTACAGATTGTAGCGGTTCATACAGCTCATACGTTCACAGTGGAGCAGTTCATAGAGTTTTGTTTTGAACTTGGACAAAATAGTCAGTGCATGCTTATCAAGGCATGGCTTTGGGACATTCTAAAACGCTTAATGTAAACCACTGAATGACTAAATTCAGTACATACCTTATTAATAAAGCCAGTGGTTCTCAAATATTTTACAGTGGCGTACCCCCTTGGGCATTTAGCCTAACATTCTTCTGAGCACCCCCACTTAGACCGCAGTCACACCTTTTCCATTAAGGGACAATATTTGCCCCCTTAAATTGATTTACATGTGCATTTTTACTGTTATAGAGGCAAAGTTTTTCTAGCCTTATTAATTGTATGTCATGTTTTATGTCATATTCTTCACATTTCATTAAGTGTATTATTAATATAATAAATAAAGCAATAAATGATGGCAAAACGAAGTTATACTTGTAGATTCAAAACT
>NW_015626039.1:228263-229998 GCF_001515625.1 Sinocyclocheilus rhinocerous | reverse complement strand
ATTTTATTAAAAATATACTACAGGCAATCAACGCAGTAATCCATTAAGCCAGTGGTTCTCAAATGGCGTACCCCGCGTACCCCCTTGGGCATTTAGCCTAACATTCTTCTGAGCACCCCCACTTAGACCGCAGTTCCATTAAGGGGGACAATATTTGCCCCCTTAAATTGATTTACATGTGCATTTTTACTGTTATAGAGGCAAAGTTTTTCTAGCCTTATTAATTGTATGTCATGTTTTATGTCATATTCTTCACATTTCATTAAGTGTATTATTAATATAATAAAGCAATAAATGATGGCAAAACGAAGTTATACTTGTAGATTCAAAACTTAAATCGCCAGTAGGTGGCGGCAAGTCACTGTCTAATAAGCAAGGCGAAGCATTCATTCATTCAGTAACGAAGCAAATGGTTGTAGTTATGAAAGGGTTATTAATCAGTTACGATTATCAGTACTATCCGAATCATTCAAAGCTGCAGATTCATTCACCAACGAAACACTGCTGTTGCTTGGAGACGCACACCAGTTCTGTTGCGGATTTCGTTGGAACTATTATTTCCTTGTAAAATATAACAAACAAGATTGACAATATTGTGTTTAAAATGTAGGCTACATTTAAAATGTAAAATGTACACTTAATATTGCCTTTTTTGTTGAACTGTTATATAAAATCAATGTCACATTTGCAGTCTTTTGGATATTCTGGGAAAATTGCATTCTCGTAAGTTTCAGAGCGAAATAAGAACATAACAGTGCTCGCTTTATAAAATTTCTAATAATCTTTTTTATGATTGAATCTTCAAACTGCTAGTTTTTTCTTTGCAGTTTCGAATTATGCCCTATTGTAAGTGACGGAGTATTTTATGTTTCAGCGATTTGAACGCGCCGGCGCCTCATGCGCACATATTCATTGCAAATGGCCTGTTCATTATTAAAATAAAACATAGAATCACCAATACAGATAAAATGTTACACAGTCAATTTAAATAATCTGTATTATAGTCTGTGCCGTACAGCGTGAGCCCCGATACACTCCAGTGCGGCATATTTTTGTTCATTATGATTTTTTTCCCTTCGATATTGGAACGTTCAAAGCCCAGTTAATTTAATTTAATAAAAATTAGCTTCAAATACATTGCGAATATAGAAACATTTGGATTTGTGCTGAATGAGAGTGGTACGTGAGCCCATACTTTCAGTTTCGCTTTAAATTAGGTTTTGGCTTGTTTATAGCTATTCTGGACATATAAACTTTTATTCTGAACATAAAAGTTTTGCGAGGGAACGCAAAAGTTTTGCGAGAGAACGCAAAAAACATTTCCTCCCACCTCAAATTTTTTTTCCACCACCATGCCCCTTTAGGGGCTTCGTAAGGGTTCGTATAAGTTTCAGAAAGATTTTTTCGAGTATGGCCCTGTATGATGTCATAAAGGACACTTCTCCCGGAAGAGTGCGCACACATCATCCAGAGCCAGAGCAAGAGCAGCCCATCAACGTGCTTCATTTGTTAATTCGTTAGCCATTGTTAATTTAAGTCAATAAGTGTTTTGTCCCTGTTTTATTTATGTCGATGTCACAGCTTGCAGACGATCGCTATGCAAAAACGTTGTGTGCTCGTGACTCTTTAGCTCCGCCCACAGCACGCCTCCAGGAGCGCGACTGTTTTTGGAGAGAAGCATAAAGCTGTATCTGTCTTTTATAAATCTGATAAAACTAAAGCCTCTACGGCAGGG
>NW_015626039.1:209063-227796 GCF_001515625.1 Sinocyclocheilus rhinocerous | reverse complement strand
GGCGGCAACCGCTGCAGAACCTCCAGAGGTGTCAGTGGTATCCATTTATGAACTCCCTGCCTGCCCAGCCACGGCCAATGATGCCGTTTATGAGTTCTCAGTCTGTGCTGTCACGGTCAAAGTGACCGTTGCTGAACTCTGTACCTGTCATGTTAAGGAGAATGTTAATGAACTCTCCCTGTTTCCTGCTGGTATTGCTTTAGAACCTCCAGAGGTGGCGGCATCCACTGCAGAACCTCCAGCGGTGTCCGTAGTATCCACTTGTGCACTCTCGTCCTGTTCTGTCCCGGCCAAGGAGGCCGTCTGTGAACTCTCTGCGCACTCTCGAGCAGGGGCGCCGCTAGCAATTTTGGGTCCTATGAAAGAATATGAGGTTGGGCCGCTTACCGCACCAAACATACACTATATTGCCCAAAGTATTGGGAAAACTCAAAACTCATCACCAAACACCAATGACTTGTACATACATCTGGACAAATGTATTGGGACACCCCCTTCTTTAGAACAGAAAAAGGCACTTCCAAAACTGTGGCAACAAAGATGGAAATACAATTTTTAAATACATGAATTATGTTTCCATCTTTGATGCCACAGTTTTGGAAGTGCCTTTTTCTGTTCTAGAGAAGGGGGTGTCCCAATACATTTGTCCATATGTATGTACAAGTCATTGATGTTTGGTGATGAGTTTTTGGCTCAAGGTCTGCATTTAAAGTCACACCAGAGGTGTTCAGCTGGGATTAGGACTTTGCTTTCTGCAGATCAGTCAAGTTCTTCCACACTGACTGAATCAATCTTTTTTTTTTTTTGTGGCATTGTTGTGTTAGAATAGAAAATGGTCCTGTTCAAACTATTGATATAAAATTAGAAGCAAACAATTCCCTAGAATATGAATGAATTATGTATTTGTATAGCGCTTTATTGTGTATTGCTGTACACCCTAAGCGCTTTACAATCATGTCATACAATCATGAATAGCATTATATGCTTTTTTTTACTAAAAATGAGAAATTACTAAAGTAGTCAAACCTGTTCATTAGAAGGGGGTGTCCCAATACTTTTGGCAATATAGTGTGTTCCCCTCACACACACACACACAGCACGTTACTCTGCGCTGCGCAAAACTCTGCATTTGAACAGTCAATAGCAAATACTTAAACTAGTAACAAAACATACTTACAGTCGCTGATTCAGAAGCGCTAGATTGTCATAGCAAAGTCGGAATTGACCCTTTTTTTTTTTTTTTAGAAATAGCCTTTGTGCACAGCCAGCCTTGTACTCTTCTATGTTCAAAAAACTGTCGTCCATAAAATGTGTTGCACAAATTCGAACATCTGGGTTGTGCTGTTCTGTTGTAAATAAATCTTAACCAATGATTCCTAATTGCATCTACTTCCGGAAGGCCAAATAAAGTGCTTTTGCTTTCGCACTGAAACACACACCGTCTCCCTAACATGGCTGCATCAACATTACTGTTGTTCCTGAAACCACGCCTTCTTTCTTTGCGTGCACATTTGCGCAGCATTATGCTAATATTTCCACATAGTGACGTAGACATGTGGGGGTGTGTTGGAACGTGCCGTTTTTGGTAGGCGTGGCTGACTCTTAACTTTTATAAAGAATATCTCTTTGGATTTGAGACTTTAGTCTTTGTAACTTTACAGATCCTCTTTATGCACCAAGAGCTTGTAACACTCCAAAGAGAAAGAAAAACTTGAAATCGCATCATATGACCCCTTTAATAGAAATGCTTCACTGGGGCAAACAAACAAAAAAATCCTAAAATAATAAACAGGATACTCCATAGCAGCATTTCCAGTAGTATCCAACATTTCTCAACCATGATCTTACTCAGCTAAATGTGACTATTAGCTTAACAGCTGTATTCCTTGTTTGCTAGCTACCTATGCACATACAGCATACAATGTTAAAAATGTTCTACATTATGAACCTTAACCCAAAAACCTTTAGCTTCATGTAACGGAGGCCAGCGAGTAGGTGCTGTGCAGGTAAACCTCACTCCCCTGATCTCAAGAGACACTATTAGTGCGTCCGCCTCCCATGCCGGAGACCCGGGTTCGATACCCACTCGGAACGAGAACGAGGTGTGGCGGTGAGGACCCAAGAGAGAGGGGTTACATTCATACACTGTAGATAATTGTGACCCTGCCTGTGGAAACCCAGCTGAAATATTTTTTTAAACAGTGGATGAGTAATTCACTCCTTGACTTGCTTAATAAAAGCCTCCTTTGAGATCGTTTTGACAGACATGTTTGCAGACATGTGCAGTGTATCTGGTTGCCATGACAACCTCACACACTTCCTGCTGCTGCTCTATGTAATCAGAGTATGAAATTAGCAGTGAATGGGGGGAGATAATTTAGCTGGAAATGCAGAAATAAGCAGAAATGCAGAAATAAGCCGTAATTTTGTTTTATTTAACTCTTTGGTAGTACATTACTACTACTACTACTGTTACTACAAATAAAACAGATCTCTGGGGGCCCCAAAAGTGCGTGGGCCTTTAGAATCGTCCTAACTAACCCCCCCCTTAGCGGCGTCCCTGCTAGACAGAGATATAAGGGATGCCATACTACTCTATAGGTCCACACGATTAACATGAGATTGGCAGAAACTGTGTGTGTTATGCCTGCTTTAATATAAACCACAGGCATAAAAGTAGTTGTGAGAAATATCCTTTACTTAAACATCTCTGACATGTTTTTTTGTAGAGAAAGGAATAAAGAATAAGGAATGAATAAATTATTTTCTTTTTACTGTAATGTGCCCAAAAAATAGTTTAGGATTTTTTAAAAACAATTTTCACTCAGAAATTGTAAGTCAATTTCATAATTATTTACAAAAATTGACAAGTAACACATTGAATTAAACATTACATTTTGAAGACTGAAATAGTATTTTTGTTTGTAAAACATACTCCAGTAATATTTGTTTTATTTACGACTTCAAAAATATTACTATTATTGTTGTTATTATTATTATTATTATTATTATTATTACTACAGTGAAAATGTGTTACATTTGAGTTTTTACTATTTAAATCAGTAGAAATTTAAAGAACTGCAACAAAAAATGCTTAAAATTCTAAAGAATATTGCGTTCTAAAGAATATATTTTGCATTACAATAAAGAGAGAGATAATTGAATTGTTTATTTTTTTCATTTATTTTTGCTTTACAGTAATTTTCTAAACTTTTTTTATTCTTTTCTTTTGATTTTCGGGTGACAGTTTTTCTGAGATGATTTAAATGTGTAAATCCTAGACCTTTGAATTACTATTTCTATTTAAGCAGTTTAAAACCACAGTATTATCAAAGTACAGTAGTGACAACTGCATGAAAGCATGATTTAGTTTAGTAGTTTAGTATGTTTTGTTCCATTTAAGACTTATTTACTCTTTCAGATTTATCTCTTTCTGGTCTGTGTTTTGAGTACTCCATGGATGGACATCCAGGAATGTCTTCAGCCAGTGAAGCAAGGAGTGATTTTCTCAGGGATGTGGCTATGCAGGATGCGGCATGATGTGTTGCCGTGGGAACACAGCAGGAGACGTGTGTGTAGGACAGCTGTGTGTCCCAGATATATATATATATATATATATATATTAAAAATAAATAAGAGATAGACAGCCCTCCTACTCACCATTCTTAGTTCTGCTAGACATCATTAAGGGAACATTTTTTTTTGTAATACATGTTTTTTTTGGGTTGCAACAATAGAAGATCCCTGAATTTTAGGTTACATGAACAACGATTTAAGCATGTTGAAGATTCTTAATATTCTCTTTATAGAATATTTTGTATACCAAAAACATTTTTTAAGAATGATCTAAAGACAAAAATTGAAGAATTGTTTGAATTCCTGAAAAGATCATCGATAATCACCTCTTAAGTTAGGATAATTTCCAACTTGCTTAAATCCCCAAAGGTTTTATTGAGTTATTTAAATTACTAAGCATTACAACATAACACATAATATATAATACTACTAGGAATGTGCACAAGTACTCTGAAGTGGCACAGTAGTAATTGTTGTAATAATTATTAATGTAAACAGTGAGCGGTTATTATTATGATTGAATGAAGTGACTTGCTAGATTCAAAATGCAGCAGCAACTCTACAAAATCGATTCAAATAGGGATCAAATAGGACATACATTTGTTTTTAATTTTATATTTACAGCATAAGTAGCATCAAAAGCAATGCTGAATAAATAGTGTGTGCTTATTATAATTATTCAAGTATTCTGCAGTCTGGGAAAAAAGACAGCTGAGGTGATCAGCGAGTCTTCGGTAAGAACTGCCGTATACTCAGATACAGTAACACCAAAGCCTGTCATTTTCTGCTTAAGACAAGACATTGATTTAATTGGTCAATCTGAGATTTCAGGCTGTTTGGCTTTTTAAATGTGCTGTTTTGGACTAGTTGAAAGAAAACATCCAAAATACCCTTTTAAAGGGGTCATATGATGCGATTTCAATTTTTCCAATCTCTTTGGAGTGTTACAAGCTCTTGGTGCATAAAGAAGACCTGTAAAGTTGCAAAGACTAAAGTCTCAAATCCAAAGAGATATTCTTTATAAAAGTTAAGAGTCAGCCACACCTACCTAAAACGGCTCGTTCTAACACGCCCCCACATACCTACGTCACTATCTGGGAAGATTTGCATAACGCCGCCCAAATGTTCACGCAAAGAAAGAAGGTGTAACTTTTATTCTCGCTGTAGTATTGTTGTGAAGGTTGTATTTGGTGTAATGAAATGTGTTTATGCGGTTTAAGGTTCAAAAAACACAATATTAAGCCACATACTGGCTTGAGAACGGCGCTGCCGGCGGATTCGACAAAGGTGCGTCCAGCGGGCTTGCGGCAACGACATGTGACGACCCCGGGCTGGACTCCGCTTCGTCCACGGTGAAAGCCGATCCGGCGATCCACAGCGCGAAGTTGATGTATTTCCTCAGCGAACAGCATGGATCAGCTCTAGGCATGACGAAGCGGATATCGTCCTCTTTTGGAAGGCCAACCAAAGTAGTTTCGCTTTCACAACAAAACACAGCGCCTTCACGACATGGCGGCGGCGGCAACAACAATACTACAGCGAGAATAAAAGTTACACCTTCTTTCTTTGCGTGAACATTTGGGCGGCGTTATGTAAATCTTCCCACATCGTGACGTAGACATGTGGGGGCGTGTTAGAACGAGCCATTTTAGGTAGGCGTGGTTGACTCTTAACTTTTATAAAGAATATCTCTTTGGATTTGAGATTTTAGTCTTTGCAACTTTACAGATCTTCTTTATCCACCAAGAGCTTGTAACACTCCAAAGAGAAAGGAAAAATTTAAATCGCATCATATGACCCCTTTAACTTTAATATGTCAACAAAATGAAACAATAATTTTGAACCTGGCTGTATCCAATGATCTGATTTTTGTTCTGGAAACATGCAAATTAGTCTACACTTATTTCGATAATGCTTAATTTGCATATTTAAACACATTTTCAGAAAAATATTTTATTTTATTTTTTTATTTTTTTGTTGCAATTCTTAATGCAAACAATTTACTGTGCAAGTATGGTCATATCAATTAATTAGTTAAACATAAATCCGTCCCTTGATTAAGAACCAATTCCAGTTCTTGACATCATAATTCATGTTCTTCAGAGCCCTGTATTGGTTCTAGGTCTGGAATCAGAACTTAAAGGGCCAGATTTACTAACAGCTTGCACCAGCGCAAATCCCCTTTCAGCCTTACAAAACCACTATCAGGATTTACTAAATACACGCAGTGAAAAATTACCATTGAAAAGGTGTGGACAGTTATTTTTGTAGCTGACGTTATTGCATATGCATTTGTAGGAGTTTTCCTTTCAGATGCAAATTTATAGGAGGAGAGTGTTTAAATAAATTGTGCAACGTGATTTATTAAGGTTTGTGGAAGTCAGTTTACTGATATTTGTACCTTTATTTAACAACCAAAAAAAAAAAGTTTTAACCCATTAATGCATGTGGTAGTAGTTTACGCACATGTTTACATGTTTGCACTGCTCTTGGTAGATTGTGTTGGTCATTATGGAAATTATCACTTTTCCACGACATTCTAATTTATTGAGATGCACCTGTATCTGTGCTCTTTAATTTGCTCAGTCTCAGTAGATCAGTGCAACTTTCCACTCTTGTCGGTGGTTTTATGGTATTGCGCTCTCAAGCTAATTTGCCCTGTTTAGTAAATCTGGCCCAAAATGTTCTCTAATGAAATCAGTCTGTAAAACTCTTATTATTGCATTATATAACCAAATAGCATCTGCAAAAAACACGGATGCCGCAGCTTAAAGCTTTTTTTGGAACCTTTATTTTTTTTGGATTCAAAAATTTGAAATTCAAAACTAAATTTCAGCATTGTAAAGCAGGCAATCTACAATACTGACATCTGTAGAAGCGTGTCTGCGTGCTGGGCTGAAAGCTGACTCCCGGTCGGGAGGGACAGCAGCTGCTCGCACACCACCTAAAGCACTCCGCCCACCACTCCCAAACCTCCCGTCCAAACGGTTGAGAGGAGAGCCAGGACACAGGTGTGGGTGTGTTTGGCATGTGCTGGAGGCGTGGTGCAGGTGCACATGTGCCAATTTGGGGCCGTCTAATAAGCTGGAGGTGGACGCAGGTGTGTGGCTGCCAGATAATAGAGGCTTGAGGGGTTGCAGGGGGCCGTTTATGTTATGTGAGCATGGTGTTCTTTAGACAAAATGAAACGTCCTAATCAGTTGCATGATGGGCAGGAGTCTTGTGTGATATCATGACCCACTTGGATGTGTTATGCAATGCCTTCATTAAGGGCAGGTGAGACTGTAATGAGGTCTGCAATTATGTCGACCCCCGACATGCAAAACACATGATGTTTGATTTAATCTAGGTAATGCAGTCGGTTTAGTACAAGAAAAAATATTTTGCACAATTAAATATTATTGAATTTGCATGTCAGTAAAACGTGGATATTGTGGAGTTAATTGTTGGTAAAGAATCTTATATTGTCTCTCACGGAGAATCAACAGATTAAAATCATACAGAAGACGCCAAATAATTTGCAAAATGCATAATGAAGTCTACGATTTGAAGCAGATAATGCAATCATTCACAGTCTGATAATGCATAGTGTTTTACTAAGGGAAATGTTTATGCAATTCACTTTTAAAATAACTTCTTGAATATCTGCCTTCAAATATGACATTTTATTTTCACTTACATCGCTAAGAGTGAAAGTATTTACTTGAGTTACACAATATCAATATCAAGATGTCAACACAGTGGTATCTTCAAAGAAAATATGCTAGACATTTTCTCAGACCGTTTTTCTTTCTTTTTTTTTTTTTTAAACCATTTGGTTTGGTATTTTGGACAAGTATATGTCAATACATACATACATTTATATATATATTTTTTTTAATATAATTGAATGTCAGATGCTAAAAGTGAAAATATTTAGCTCCTAAAATTATTTGCACACTTAAATTTCACTTGAAAATGTATGAATGTTATTGCATTAGACAACAAAATATCAAACTAATGACATTTATAATGGCTTAAATGTCTTTTTAGCACACTGTTTACAGTATGGGATTTAAAAAAAAAAAACATAATTCTGATTGGATCCTGAAATTATTGAACCAAACAAATGCGAGTT
The DNA here is from genome assembly GCF_001515625.1 of Sinocyclocheilus rhinocerous. Lineage (NCBI taxonomy): Eukaryota > Metazoa > Chordata > Actinopteri > Cypriniformes > Cyprinidae > Sinocyclocheilus > Sinocyclocheilus rhinocerous. Next base: position 220,103 of record NW_015626039.1, on the reverse strand, counting down.
TATTGTCAGTAAATACATTGTATTTTATTTTATTTTTATCTTGTAGAATTAGCAGATTGAAATTATCTGTAAGGCACCAAGTAACATGAAAAACTTAAAATACGTCATCTAATTTTCAATTTAATTTCATGTCAGATGCTAAAAGTGAAAATATTTAGCCCCTAAAATTATTTGTACACTTGAGTCACACTTAAAATTGTTGCATTATTGCATTGGACAACAAATAAATCAAACAACGCAGTATCTGCAAAGAAATGGTGCTAGATTTTTTTCTCAGAATTTTTTTCCTAATGCATTGACATTTATTGTGGCTTTAATGTCTTTTTATAGAGTATGTGGTATTTCTAAATATTATTCTGATTGGATGCTGAAAGTTTTAGACCAAACAAGTAGTCACAATGTGTGAGTTTATTGTGAGTAAATACTGTATTTTATTTTCTGTTTGTCTTGCAGAATCAGCAGATGAGACAGATACAAAAGGCACCATGTAAATTTTGACGATCTGTAGCGCCTTTATGGTGTCTGAGACACAGGACTAATTGTGTCCTCTATTGGAGACAGATTTGCATGCTTTAACTTATGCAGCGTGACTTGCTTTACTCTCGTACACAAACTCTGACACACACACACATGCATCGACTGTTAAACGCTGCTGTGTTCTCACCTACTCACTTTCAACCCCCCTCTGTTCCACTCACACGGTTGGAGTGGAACAGAGAAACAGACCACAATTGAAACAGACCACATCTATTTCCTCCTTTTCAAGCAAATGTGGACAGGTGGAGGTTTTATAGACTGGCCCGGATGCCAGATAACGCAGAACAAAACCTGTGCAGAAAAAAAAACCAGAATTAAATTCGCTAGAACATGTGACCTGAACGGCCCAATGGTGCTTGGATGCTTTTTTTTTCAACGGTTAAACTTGTTGTCTGACTAAGGGAGAAGCTTTCTGTGGGCCGCCACAACCACAAACCAAGTCTGTGACCGGTCACGGCTCTCTAGGCACTAAAAAACAGCGAGATAAAGATAGACAAGAAGGACTCAAGAGCGAGAGGGGGCGGGAGAATACGTGTTGATGTCAGCATGTGAATCAGCCAAATCACCGAAAAAACCACAGCGACTCGTTTGCACTCCGGCTCTTTTGCACAAGGGTAAGCATCATTCAACCACAGGCTGAACGCCGATCGCAATCTCCTGTGTCTGTGAACCATGCACAGAATCCAAGGACAGAAACGCCTCGCTGGACCGGCGCAAGGCGACCATGGGTTTCAGGGTGTGTTTGGGGACCGATTTAGGGGGTGGAACGTGGAGGGCGTTTGAGCTTAACCTCTAGCATGTCATCATGGGTGCATTTTTCCTCTTTGCAGGGCAAAGCCGGGAGCCCTTCAAAATTCGGGAGCAGATCAAGTTGGAAGAGTTGGATTCGGACGAAGAGGAGAAGCAGCAGCCGCTCGCAATGGCCTCGAACAGCATCTTCGAAAGTTTCCCATCCTACCAGTCTTGCTTCTCCAGGGGTGAGTATCCGAGGCAGTTTTCTACAATTTTGTGCAACCGAGCTCTTATCTCCATCCAACGCGCATCGATGCGATGTTTGAGCAAAGTGACGACACCAAGGTGCTGGTTTGCAGTGTCAGTGGAGTACTGAAATCTTGTGGCTGAATCTGAAAACCACAGGTCTGTGGGTTAGTGAGTACTTCACTGGTTAACCTCATTCAACCAGCCAATGCATGGTGGACTCCAGCATGTCTTTTTGGATGTTTCCTTATTGACAAAACTACAGAAAGGGAGCTGCATTACTACTTTTCCGATTATTGTACTGGGCCAAACTTTGGGTTTTATAGTTAGTTTGTTGCACAGTGCACAGTGAGACTAACCTGTTGCTTAACTTGCATATTATCGCTTTGACGGTTTAATAGGTCAAATTGAATGTCTTTTTGGATGTATGCTTATTAAAAAGGCTAGAGAAAGGAACCTGCATGAGAGTTTTAATGCATACAGTATGAGTTTGACAACTTTTTTGGTTCTTGCATTGTGGCAGACCTTGAGTTTTAGAGTTAGTTTGTTGGGTTTTTTATGGCGAGTCTTGCAGTGTGTAACTAACAGCTGTGCTGTTGCTAAACTTTCAGAATATCACTTTAATCGTTTAAGTCAAACTGAATGATGAACCCTCAATAGTTTGAAGAAGTTGAGGTCTGGAATGATGTTCTTTGGCATTGAGTCATATAACTTCAGTGGTGAGTCGACTTTGAAATGCAGTTGTGTAGGAAAATGGGGCAGGTCAACATTTGAATTGATGTAGTGATGTAGAACATGCATTATGTAGCTATGCATTGGCTCTTTTACTTATTTCTTAAAAACGTGTTGCATGATGCTGTATTACACTGCAAAAAAATGGCTTATCTTACTTAGTATTTTTGTCTTGCTTCTAGTCAAAACATCAAAAAATTCTTAAATCAAGATACTTTTACTAGATAAGCAAAATAACTTAAGATATTTAGCCTTGTTTCCAGGGGGGGAAAAAATAATAAATTAAGTGCATTTTGCTTAAAACAAGTACAATTATCTGACAGTGGGGTGAGTAAAATATTCTTAAAACAAGAGTAATTTAGCCTTGTTTCCAGGGGGGGAAAAAATAATAAATTAAGTGCATTTTGCTTAAAACAAGTACAATTATCTGACAGTGGGTGAGTAAAATATTCTTAAAACAAGAGTATTACAGAACTTACAGTTAGTCCGTTTCTCACAGAATGAAGAAGCTGTGAGAAACTGACTAACTGTAAGTTCTGTAATAGCTCAAGGCATTACATTATATATTTTTGTAAAATAAAATAAAAATAATAGCATAATAAAATTATTTGTGTTAACTAATTAAGGTCTTCTTCATTATATGAGGAAGAAGTCAAATCTTGACCTAAATCTCAGTTCTGTTTTTTATTATTATTTTTATGACAGACAGAGAGAAACGGCTTCTTTTTTAGGCAGCAGTGGCACGTCCTTAAAGCTCTGGACTTTCCCTCTTTATTAAAGGCTCTGTAGTTTCTGAAGTGCTGTTTTTAATGCCTGTGGGTGTGTGGGTTCACAGCTGAGGCCCAAAGGTGATGCTTTAGTTTTTTTTCCTCAAACTGAAATGACTGTGAATTAAGGGTGAATGGAAATTACCCTGTAATGGTTAAACTGACTCATTTAGCTGGTGTGAGTGGATCATCACACAGATATATTCTGCTGAGCAGATTGACTCTTTATAAGTCACTTCTGTTTTAAATGTGCATTTTATTGCGGATCATGCTGTGTGATCCTTTCTAAAGGTGATGTTAATGAGGTTATGAGGTCTGGTTGCTTTTTTCACAGTTGCTTCTTGAGAAAGTCTCATTTCAGTTTCCTGACTGTCTCTTTCTCATGCACACATACATCTAGATGTATGCGGGTGCTTTCAGTTAACACAGGAAGTTTATCAGTCGCACCCGATGCATGTTTGTTCTTGAGCACATGTGAACAGCCTCGATGTAACATCTCGAAGACAAGGCAAACGCCGCATGAAACTTAATGAACAACCTTTATTCTACTAATGATGTAGGGTTACTGAACTGATGGTGTCTGTGTGTGCAGCTCAATGAATACTTTGTTTTAAAATGTGATGCCATGATGTTTTAGCCCATTTTTTAAGAATTAGTTCACCCAAAAATTTTATTCTTTTGAAAAATGTCCTGAACCTAAGACCAACCAACATGCAGATGAGTTTGTTTCTTCATCAGATTTGGAGAAATGTAGCATTGCATCACTTGCTCACCAGTGGATCCTCTGCAGTAAATGGGTGCCGTCAGAATGAGAGTCCAAACACCTGATAAAAAAACATCACAATAATCCACAAGTAATCCACACGATTCCAGTCCATCAATTAACGTTTTGTGAAGTGAAAAGTTGCGTGTTTGTAAGAAACAAATCCATCATGAAGACATTTTAACTTCAAACCGTTGCTTCTGGCCAAAATACTAGTCCATAATTCAAAATAAAGCTTCCTCCAGTGAAAAAGTCCATCCCCTGTTGTCCTCTCATATCAAAATCCACTCACATATTTGTTTAGAGCTGTTTTGGCTTGTTAGCGGTGCTTGATCTGTGCATATTTCTCTCCTGATTCAGGCAAGACGACTTTTACTGGAGAAAGCAATATTATTGATTATGGACTCATATTTTAGTCGGACGCAACAGTTTGAAGTTAAAAACATTTTAATGATGGATTTGTTTCTTACAAACACAGCTTTTGGCTAAACAAGACATGAATTGATGGCCTGGAGTTGTGTGGATTACTTGTGGCTTATTGTGATGTTTTTAATCAGCTGTTTGGACTCTCATTTCAAGAGCACCCGTTCACTACAGAGGATCTATTTCTCTTTTTATTTAGAACTTGATTAACACCATAGAATGTGGCAAATTGCGCTGTTGCTTGGCAACTATACATTTAAACTCCACTTTTCACCTCTTAGTAACAAGTTCTTTCTCATCTTGACTTATTTTGGACATGTCCAGCACTATGTTGTAGTATTTTTCCCTACAATAACACTGGCAGTCGACTTCTCATTAACATAAAGCAGTTCTGCCCACTAATAGCTGTTAAACGTTATATAAAAATCACATTTATGATGTTGCACAGTACATACCCTGCCCCACAAGTATGTTTCCCAGATTATCTCAACTGGACAGGCTGTCTGAACATTGTCACATTGTTAGCATATCTTTGTGCACGTGTATCAGGCAGTTGTGTTTGCTGATGTACATTTGCATATACATATCAAATGAGAATGTTTGTTGGATACAGCTCTTTTGCACTTCCTTTTATCAAGGAAAAAACTATGCATATGCAAAGTTGAAGTGCATGTCAACATATGTAAGCATGCACATGTAGGCTTTTTAGGTGTTTCTTGTCTAGTAGTCCCATTTCTCTTCTTTACTAGCAGCGCGCTAACCGACAGCCATGTGTGAGGATTTACCCTCTATCTCTCTGTGGGATCGGTTTATCAGATGGTTTGTGTGTAAATCTAGTACACACACACACACACACCCTCTCTATTGGAATCACTATTCTTACGTGCGCTAACAGTTCTCAGAGAAAGCTCCTTCTTTAGGATTATTCTTCAAGTCAGTTTGCTTTGATATTTTGGTTTGACATCATCATTAGCAGTGATGGGGAAGCTGCTTTGAAACTAACAACTTGTCAAGCTAATGATATAATTTAAAGTAGATTAAAACATTTTGAAGCTTTAATTCAATCAATAGTTATATTACAAGCTACTAACATAAAGTAGTTAACCACATTGAAACTATTTAACACCTTCAGTATGTTTTTAAGTATTATATAATTTCTTTTTGAAATCAGAACAGTATTTGAAGAACTGAATATTCCTACATTCATTCAGTATTTTTTTTATTTATTTGCTTATTTTAACTATTTCATTGAAATGAACTAATTCTTTGAACTAAATTGCACTTCCCAGTATGAGAAGAAGAGAACAATTAAGTAGATTTTGTTTGAGTATTGTCTCGTTTTTTCCAGGTTGTAAAAGTATGTGTAAAGCTACAAGTGCTATTAAATATAAGATAATTCTTTTTTTTTTAAACTTTGTGCTTTTGTTATTTTATACAGTTACTTGAAGTTTGTAATAATCTTTGTTTTGCTTACAATTTTCTTTTTCTTTTTCTGGTGATGGCAACAAAAAAGAAAAGTTGTTTAGAAGCAGAGCACGTTATTGCATTTTGATTGAAGTTTGTTTGGGTCTTCCTTTGGTAGACAGTGCATTTCTACTTTACTGTAATAGAAATTATAGATTGATGTAGCTTAATGTACATTAGTGCATGACTTATGAAACTGGTGCCATCTTTCTATAACTGCATGGGGTTCATATGGTTAACTATAATAGGCTGTGACACATCTGTGAAGGATGATGAAGAAGTGTTGTTCCACTTCTTTATCTTCAAATTAAGCCACTTTCACCTCACTTTCACACTTGTTGCCTGTTTTCTTCTCCTGATCACGCTCTATGCCATCTGGCACGCTGGGCACCGTTTCTTTCCATATATCTCTTGAGTGTTGCACTGTAGGTGAAAGTTTTACAAGGTTGCTTTTGTCCTCCTTTGGGTCAGATTGTCGACAGAGATGGATTTATTGTTGTCGAGGCTGTTCTCAAGGCTGGTCGCGGTCCTGTGGACCTGCAGTCTTCCCAGCGGCCTCCCACCTGGCCACCGCTGATTCTGGTTATCTACATCCACAGGCACCTGCGAAGGAAGCCGCTTTGCCTGGTCCATGCAGATTCAGAGAGGGACTAGCATAGGGTCATAAATTCCTGTTCCCCACTCCCATGTGTCCCTTTGGTCACTGGGGTGAATTTCAAGCGTTTAGCAGAAGGTGTGGATGGGAGCGATGGCTGTATCAGAGTTGTGGGAATGTGGTCACCTGTAATAAATTAGCTGCTATATATATATTTATATATATATATATATATTAGGCCTGTCGATTTAACGTGTTAATTAATTAGTTATGGAAAAAAATATTGCGTACATTTTTTTTAATGCAATTAACGCACCCGGCCCGCTCCACGTACATCATCTTACGTACGTGTGTTTGACTTGAAACAGCGCTGTGCAGACCAATCGGTGTTTGACATCAAAGTACAGCGAGATCGATTCGAAAGCATACAACGTCATCTGCTCTCTGTAGCTCTCGCGGTACTTTGATGGCAAAGACCGATCGGTCTGCGCATAATTTGATGCTTCTAGTCAAAACATCAAAAAATTCTTAAATCAAGATACTTTTACTAGATAAGCAAAATAACTTAAGATATTTAGCCTTGTTTCCAGGGGGGGAAAAAATAATAAATTAAGTGCATTTTGCTTAAAACAAGTACAATTATCTGACAGTGGGGTGAGTAAAATATTCTTAAAACAAGAGTAAGTATTACAGAACTTACAGTTAGTCCGTTTCTCACAGAATGAAGAAGCTGTGAGAAACTGACTAACTGTAAGTTCTGTAATAGCTCAAGGCATTACATTATATATTTTTGTAAAATAAAATAAAAATAATAGCATAATAAAATTATTTGTGTTAACTAATTTTTGTAAAAAGTTGTCTTTGTAATTTTATTAACATTTATTGAAAATGTAATCATTAATCATTTATTGAATTTTTTTTTTATATGTAATGTATATATTATTATTATTTTATTCTAGTTTTAATTATTTTAGTACTTCAACTTAAACTAAACAAAAGTGAGAAATGTTGCCTTGGCAACTAGCTTTTTAAATGTTTTATTCATTTTTGGGGGGAGATTCTGACTCTCTATAACATCTGATACGTATTAAAGAGCCCTGTTCTGATATGAAATGCTGATGTCTCAATATCAGAGTATCTCAAGTGAGGAGTCGTCTCTCACTGGCTTATATTGAGTTTCCATCCCCCAGTGTGTCGCTGTGCTGAAATGGATTTTCTGACCCTGCTCTCTTTACATGGAGCAGCTGCTGGGAGAGTTTGGCCCTGCTAATATTGAGCCCAGTGTCTGGTAGACATGCAGGCAGGCTGGTCGCTATTGAGCCCAGCATCGGACAGAACCACGATGGGAATGTATTGAGTGGCGTCACCAATGCGCAGCTCCAGGAAAGGAGATAAAGATGGTTAAAACCGGTGGATGGACTGAGCCGATGGTCAAAACAGGCTTGAAGCTTGTGGTCATGTTTGAGACAGGTGTACGAAATTGTTAACACAACCAAGACAGTGTCGAAAGTCTCTGGGAAATGCTGTTGAGAAATTGTGAATATAGTAAAAAATTTATGAAATTCACAGTTGTTGATTTGAACTGAACCAGCTCTAAACTGACTTGATCTGAACAATGATAGATTGGTAGATTTATTGCCTAATATTAGGAGAAATATCTGTAGTAAAGTAAGTAAATATCAGTTTTGAAAAACTACGTACATGAAATGTTGTCATTTAGAGCTGCTTTACAGCAAATTATGAACTATGTACGTAGTTTTTCAAAACTGATATTTACTTACTTTACTACAGATATTTCTCCTAATATTAGGCAATAAATCTACCAATCTATCATTGTTATTTTAGTAGAATTTGTATATTTTGACTAATATTTTGTATTAGATTATAGATAGATAGATAGATAGATAGATAGATCTGTGTGCATATATAAACATTTGTTTGCTTATTTAATTTTTTCATTTAAACACTCAAGGAACAAACCTTCTACTGAACAGATAATAGTAAATTATCACACAAAATAATTAGTATACAGTCTATACTATATAGACACATTTTTCTCAAATATTTCAAATCAGATGAGAACGCGCAAAGTTTGGTTCATGTGTGTTAAATGTAAGAGAATCTGTCTAGTTTGATTTTTAGAAAATGGCAATTAAAGGCAAATTGTGTATTTTTGTCAGTAAAGAAGTCATGTTATTGAAGAAAATTAGACTACAACTTGAGATTTGATAGGTCAGTATTTGTGTAGTTTTTCTGTAGTGTCTCTGTAAAGTGAGAGTAATTTTGTTTTACTGCTGTACTAGATGAAAACATGGTGATGCTTGCCATAATATTGTGTAATTTTTAACATGGATTTAAACAAGTCTGACTCTGGTGGTTTGAAGTGTATTTCTCCGGGGACGTTTGTTTTGGTGTGAACGCGCACACCAGTTTCATTTAATTTCAATAATTATTTTGAGGGCAGACATTGATTCGCCGACCACATCATATTAAATCATCCGCTGATTGGTCAGCCATCGATCTGCTCAAGTTTCATACTGAATCGCAGCCATTCCCTTTGTCATAATGAAGATTTCATGATCAAAATCACTTTTGGAGCCCAAACACATGTCAGATAATATGAGAGGGCCCAACGTTTCATAACACACAAGTGAAGGGAAAAGAAAGCAGCGCCCTCAGCTTCGTTGTGTATGTTCAGAAACCACAGAGAGGTTTTTGTTGGTGCAGATAAGAGGTCGGGAACTCTAGAGTTCTTCAGTTCTCCTTCACTATTGCCCTCCCCTCACTCACTTTTCCTGTCAGTCGACAGCTTCTTGCTATGAGGGAGACGTGTTGATGAAAATAACTGTATCGCTGTGAGCCTGAGTCTCTGTTTTAACACCTAAAGCCCTGCATGTCGTTTGAGAAAGCGGAATAAGGCTCAGTTCAAGGCTCTGACAGGAAGAAGCAGCTTTTGCAAGGTGCGTGAGAAGCGCGTCCCTCTCTCTCTCCGTCTGTTTCGTGTGCACAGGATATGTGCAAAACCCTAGTGCAACTCTAAACTGCATATATCCTCATCATGTGGGTTTAATATTGAGTGTTCGTGAAGCTGCTTTCAACCTTGTCAAGCTACAAACTTTCATAATTGAAAGTAGTTGAACGACAGTCAAGCTACATTTAACAACACAAGCTGCTAATAAAAAGTACACGTTATTTATATATTTATTTATTCATTTATTTACTTACTTTTACTGAACCTGTTTATTTATTTATCGTTTTATTAATTGTTTTGATTGAACTTGTTCATTTAATTGAACTGACTATTTTCATTCCAACAGTTCAATTAAATTGTCAATTATCACAAATAAAATGTATTTACTTTAAAAAAAAAAAATTATTTTAATGGAACATGTAAATTTAATTCAACTATTCATTTAGACAGATCAGAATAAACAGGTTAAGAGTACAATTCATTCATTCATTCATTCATTTATTCATTCATTTTGTTCCTGTTAATTTAACTGAACTGAATATTTTTATTCAGACAGCCCAGTTAAATCAGTGGGTTCCAAAATAAAGTTCATTTATTTACTTATGAAAAAGCAATTCTTAATAACATTACATTACATTACAACAACAGTACATTCATCTTGTTTTAAGGACATTTATTTATTTATTTAATTTTATTCAGACAGTTCAATTAAATCAGCAGGTTCCAAAATAACGTTTATTTATGTATGTATGGGGAGAAAAAAACTAAACAAGTCTTCATAATTTAAGTATATTTATCTTGTTTCAAATAGTTTATTTATTTATTAATTTAATTGAATATTAACTGAATATTTTTATTCAGACAGTTCAATTAAATCAACAGTGTGTGTGTGTGTGTGTGTGTGTGTATTTTTATTTGTTACTTAGGCAGCTAAATCAACAAATTAAAAAATATATATTTATTTATGGCACCTGTTAATTTAATTTAACTGAAAATGTTCATTAACACAGTTTAATTAACAGGTTTATAAATAAGGTTTTTCATAATACATTTATTTAATTTGTTTGTCTGTTAATTTGTTTGTTTGTTTGTTTGTGAACCTGCTATTTAAAATGAACTGTCCAAAAGAAAATATTATAGAAGATGAAGAACATTTTAGGGGGGCATGTTCAGCTGAATGCAAATGTGCAATGTAAAAAAAACAGTAAACACCTGAGTGACAGTCGCACTACTGTAAAACTGTGTTTAAGTTTGTAGCATCATTGCTTTTATACTTTGGTGTTTCATGGCACTGTTAACATCAAGTAAATGTTAATTTCTTTAGTAAGGCTGCATGCTTTGTGTGTGTGCCTGTTTACAACTGGGTGTGTGTGTTCTTGAAGTTTCTTTGTTGAGCGTTTGTAAATGTGTGGAATCAATAACAGCAGCCTGTCTGTGGTAACGCAGCGGTGACTGTGGCTACCTGGCTAGCCGCACTTCCGTACCCACATGCAAAGTAGCCTAACCAGAGATCTCATTTAGGCAAAGATAGTCATGTAGAAATATGCCTGCAGTAAAACAAAATTACATTAGTCATTGGCTCACTTTCTACTGCCTACAGACCCAGCTAATAGAGAACATTCTCAGATTGTTCTGGCAAGGTTCTCTCAAAGTTATGAACAAACATTCTTCCAGTAATGTTAATAGAACGCTCATTCAAATTATTTAAAATTCTCAAAATGTTAGTACAAATATATATATATATATATATATATATATACATTGTTTGTGGAACATTTGCCTGAAACATTCTAATACATCCATGCAAGAT
>NW_015626039.1:205672-207900 GCF_001515625.1 Sinocyclocheilus rhinocerous | reverse complement strand
TGGATGGAACATTTGCCTGAAACATTTTAATACATCCATGCAAGATGGATGGTCAGATTCCCATATAATTCCCATAATGTTTGCAAAACAATAAAATTCCCCTTAATGTTTTCTTTAACATACACATAACCAATATATGTATATATTTTCTTTTTTAACAATAAAAAAAATACATTTATATAAATTTATTTTAATTTCACTTCATTTTAAGTCTGCATAGCAATTATGCATCCTGTTTGCTACCTCAGTTCAAATTCAGAAACTGAAATGGAATTTAAAAATGCATTTACTGTACACACAAATATTGGATCAGATAGGCTGTTTTGAATTTGAGTTAGATTTTAATTGATACGTACTGAGTGAATTATATTTATAATCAATATTTCTCTTATTTTGACTTCAAGTGGGGATGCATGATACATAAATGCTGCTTTAGATTTTGGGCTAAACAACGTAGCTTAGCATTAATTTGATGCATGTATGTCTGTTCTTAAAACATTAGTCAACATCCGAGTACAGGCCCCATAGGAAAGAAATATCTGAGATCTCCATAATATCTAGATCTCCTAGAGACCAGTGAAATTAAACCTCTAAGCAATCATTTCTTTATCTCGGTTGATGACCAGCTTTCGTAAGTCTCATTTTAAGAATAGTTAATCTCAGTGCTAGTCATTACCCAAATAAAAAAGACCACAAAACTCATTTCAGTGGTTAAAGTTCATGCAAACAGCAACATTCAGACTGAATCTGAAACGACGGGGTTCACATGCATGCTTCTCTTTTTCTGTTAAATGATTGACAGGCCAGTCATTGGATGGGGGGAGACTTCCTGATATTACATCCTTTGCAGCATCAGTTATTGGGCCTGTGTGTGTGTGTCATGAGATGTCACAAAGACCCTTTCAGTTAGACAGTCTGAGAGTTCCTAACGGTGGCCTTACAGCTGCAGCTTCCTTCCTCTGCAGTATCAGCTTCACAGGAAGCTGTTATTCAGTGTTTTCACAGTCGCAATATTAAGTTGAAATATTAAAAGAACTGCAAAACCTGTAGTGGTGCCAGGGCCGTCGCTAGTGGGGTGAAAGCTGGTGACGATTATAGGGGCCCACGGCGATTTTAACCGACTGCCCGAGACCAGCATGAAATGCTGTTAGGACAGTTAATGGGCCACTGCTGCGTGTTGTCACGAAAGCTTATCATTTGCATGTTTTTTTTGAGTCTTGCCAATTAAAACATTCAAGAGATTTTAAAGGGCACCTTTTATGCCCTTTTTTACAAGATGTAATATTAATCGTATGGCTCTCCTGAATGTGCCTGTGAAGTTTCAGCTCAAAATACCATACAGATCATTTATTATAACGTGTTGAAAAGTGTCATTTTTGGGGTGGGTCTAACAAGTGCTGTTTCAGGGGTGTGTTCCCTTACATGAAAAAGAGCTGCAACTTCTCGTCTGACTCCAGAAGGGGGCGGAGCCTAGACGTATCTGCTTTGCGTATGTCAATAAACAGAGAGGAGAAGCAACATGAGCGAGAGTGAGAGGACCGGTATTCAGCCGTACATGTATGAACCGGACAGCAGAAGAAACAATATTAGGCTTGTTCGAGATGCATCGGCGCTGCATTAGAGAGCAGACGACTCTTTGTGCTTTTGAATCACTCTCGTGGTATTTTGATGTCATTCGCCAATCGGTCTGCGCGGGGCGGACTGGGGCTAAAAAGTGGCCCTGGACTTTTTAGCACAGAGCGGCCCACCACACCATAAACACACCAGTTCATTATAACTATTTTTAACACCACTTACTAACATACAAATATAACACAATACAGATTTTTTTTTATTATTATCATTAACATTAATGAATGACCGTCATAATTCTTTACATTATAATTTGTAAATAATGTTTTTACACATCCCTTAGAGGGACAGTTTAATATCACTAAAGTTAAATGCCTACCATAATATCAGTCCATATAACAATGCTCTGCTCTAGAAGCCTTGAAATGTAGTGCAGAATGTGGACTGTTTTTATTGTACCTTTCAATTGCTTGACAAGAGTTTTTTTTTAATGATTTTTTTTGATGATGAAAAATACAGTAAACTGTAATTTGTGAAATATATAGAGTTACAATTGAAAGCTGTGTGGACGCGGCTGAGCGCGAGACGGAACGGAACGCGGAAAGTGAAGTATACCCGGGCCTTTATTGGCTCACTGACGCTGATGAGATTAACCC
>NW_015626039.1:204722-204919 GCF_001515625.1 Sinocyclocheilus rhinocerous | reverse complement strand
TTTTTGGGGTTTTTGGGGTGGGTCTAACAAGTGCTGTTTCAGGGGTGTGTTCCCTTACATGAAAAAGAGCTCGTCTGACTCGCCCGACTCCAGAAGGGGGCGGAGCCTAGACGTATCTGCTTTGCGTATGTCAATAAACAGAGAGGAGAAGCAACATGAGCGAGAGTGAGAGGACCGGTATTCAGCCGTACATGTAT
>NW_015626039.1:199919-204565 GCF_001515625.1 Sinocyclocheilus rhinocerous | reverse complement strand
TATTTTTAACACCACTTACTAACATACAAATATAACACAATACATTATCAATGATAATTATTATCATTAACATTAATGAATGACCGTCATAATTCTTTACATTATAATTTGTAAATAATGTTTTTACACATCCCTTAGAGGGACAGTTTAATATCACTAAAGTTAAATGCCTACCATAATATCAGTCCATATAACAATGCTCTGCTCTAGAAGACTTGAAATGTAGTGCAGAATGTGGACTGTTTTTATTGTACCTTTCAATTGCTTGACAAGAGTTTTTTTTTAATGATTTTTTTTGATGATGAAAAATACAGTAAACTGTAATATGTGAAATGTATAGAGTTACCAATTTATTTTGTACAAGAAGTTTTCTGGGAAAAAATCCATATTATTCCCTCCGGTCCGCTAATGTGTTATTTCGCCAACACTTCGTGGCCTATGCATATTAGCTTGCTTGATTTACTTTAGTTACGTGCATTTACGCGTTACGTTAAGTGTTTCCCACGTGAGGTACATTATGTTGTACGTTGCCATGACGTTCATGCGCGCACAAATCTACTACGATGGTACCTCAACATTTCTCACACACACACACCGTTAAACATTGCAAAAATAAGGTTAAAACCACTCAAACGTGATGCCTGGAAAATGCAAGTTTCTAGATATTTGGCTCACCAAAGATGATTACAAAGAATGGCTTGCCAGAGATGAAAACTGTAACAATGTATCTTACAAGGTAACACAATGCAGCCTTGCTCTCACTTGAAATGTGTCCCCACATTAACAAGGTGGCCGCGGGTTTTTTAAAAAGTTTTAAATGTCTTAAATTCAGATTCGATGGGTCTTAAATATTTTCGGTCCCAGTTCCGCAAACATTTCTCCATTCTGACAGACCCAGTGACTGTTTAAAGTCATTGGACAGACAAAGCACGCAGACAAAATGGCAGACATGGCACAACACACTGAGAGCTGAGGATATGGTAATACGCGCCTGTCAGTCAATAGCTGTGGGCGGGGCTACCACCATATGACGTCATATTGCGGACAGGATCCAAACCGCTCGTTTTTTGAGCCTGGTTTGGTTTTCTGAAGATTAAAAAAAAAAAAGACTGGATGGATTTTTATCATTCTAAGATGGCTGTGTACACACAATTCCAACACACATTTCTGTCCAAACACCTTGTAAAAGTGGATTTTGCATAATAGGTGCCCTTTAAAGCATTCAAATACAAGTAGATGCAAAAGAAATCAACTGAGTACTCGCGCGATATGTTCGGTGCACACGCAGAGAGCTGTGTCTCAGACATGTGAACACTGAATTGAGTTCTCTTTCGCGCCTTCTTGCAATTGAACGAACAAATGCACCTTATCAATTTAAACATTCAAGCACAAAAAGACGTGAAAGAGCTTCATTCAGCACCCACACGCTGTGTTCTGTGCACAGACGGAGAGCCACATCTCACAGCCCGCAAACACCAAATTGAGTTTTGCCTCTTCTTGCGCTTGAACGGACAAATTCGTACAAAATTATGTTGAAATACCTGTCTTGGCAATTATCCTCAAAACAACTGTTAGTTATGTCTTAAGTGAGCGTAAACAGTTGAGAAAGAAATCGGATGTGTATCATTATATTGGATGCATTGTCTCTTAAAGTGACAGCGCCTAATTTACTAGCTGCTGTTGGTGTCCTTAATGTTAAACCAAGAAAATTAAAGACAGAAAATCACTCACTGCTCTTGACTGAATTACTTTGTAGTTTTAAGAAGAATTAATCTGTATTTAATTTAAACAGTAAGGACTATGCAATAATATTTTACATTTGATTATTCTGTTTTTGTACTCGAACACCTTAAAAAAAACGTAAACATTGTTTAATTTGTGTCTTTGTTCCATTTATTTATTTGTGCTATTTACACAATTTCAAACAAGGCCCACGGGTACAACCTGCACCGCAAACCCCAGCTACGGCCCTGGGTGGTACCATTGTATAGTGATGGTCAGATAGCTGTAATATGGTACTTTTATATGTACCATGGTGCTACTATGGTTTTGGGATATGTACCATGGTTACCACAGTTCTAATATAGTTTTTGGACATGTTCCATAGTACTATGTTTCTTTTAACAAGTACTATGTTACTACCATGGTTTTTGTTCATGCAATATGGTACTACTATGATTTTTGGACACGTACCATGATGCTACTTTGGTTTTTGGACATTTACCATGATACTGTTATGTTTTTTTTTCTACATGTAATATGGTACTACTATGGTTTTTGGAAATGTAGCATGGTACAACCATGGTGTTCTTGAAAGTTCCTTGGAGTACTGTATAAAACCATAGTATTACTATCTGATACCATCACTTTACCACGGTATAATGCATGGTATATTCATTTTTTCCCATTTTTTTATTTTTTTTTTATTATTATGAATGTTTTTATTACATTGTATGTTTGAGCCTCTGTGTGTGTATACACGTGTTGTAACATTCAAAAAACTATACTATGGTAATATTTAAGAATAGAAGATTAGATCTTAATTCAGAGTTAATTTACATATAATATGCAGAGCTAATTTTCATATATTCTCATGTTTCTGCCTCGTCTTTTTTTGCCCTGTACAATAGATTCATTGACACTATTTGACTGCTCTCATCTCAATCTTCAATTCTTATCATATTTATTTACCTATTCTCTCTCCGTCTGTCTGTCTTTCTCTTGCACCAATGAAATAAATTTTTCAGAAAGATGACTCACTTTAATACACAAATAGTTCCATCTTGCGCGTCTCCTTTTAAAGCACACATGCTGCAGTCTGTGTGTGCTGCTGCAAGAATGCCATCCACAAACTTTACGATGCACGTCTGCTGCAGTAATTATGTTCGTGTGACTCAGCGGCTCTTGGCTAGCATCCTGGGCACAGTTAGGATCACCTGTTTCCAGCACAGTCGTCCAGGCGCCCGTGTGTGTGTGTACATGGTAAGCTATGCTTAGTCAGAGGAGAAGGCAGCGAGCAGCAAAGCAGTTGTCTATGTTTAGTCACAGCATCAGTGATACAGCACACAGCCGGACAGACTCTCCTCTGGTCGCCGTCTGGCTGAGGAAGAAAGCCATAGTCATGTCTAGCCACCTTGTCTCGCTCCGTTTAGCGCTAATGCTTAAACACAGCCGTGCGGAAATGGACTTACATGAACTTTGTGTGTGTGTGTTTTTCAGTATTTATGGACATAAGCACTGTAAGGAACATAGGAAAGGACCCTACAAAGATAAATTACTACAAATATGATGATATGATGAACGATAGACACACAGGAACTCTAATATCAGTAGCATTCATTAGTATTTGTATGTTAAAAGTGACTGTACACTGATTAGATTTTTCTATCTATCTATCTATCTATCTAGCTATCTATCTCTGATTTTCTTACCCCATTGCCAAATTATTTTTGCATTTGAATATTTTACTTTTTTTTACGTTTGTTAAATTTAGGCTTAAAACAAGAAAAATAATGCATTTCATGAATTTAAAACATACTAAGGATGTACAAAGACATCCAGACTAATTGTCCTTTGATGAAGTGGCAAAAATACATGTTTTGAATGAAGATATTGATGCTGTAAAAATGATAGCCAGTATTCTGTAATTAATTGTATTATTGTTTAATACTTTTAATTACTACTACTACTACTACTACTACTACTAATCATAATAATAGTTATTATTATTATTATTATTATTATTATTATTATTATTACAGCATAAGTCAGACAATTTTGCCTTGGGAGAATTGATGAGAAATATTTAAAAGAGATCTACAAATCTGAGACATCTTTTGATTGCAGATTTGGTATCTTGGCAAATCTGAGAACAGTTTGAGACATTATTGGGATCTCTTATGAAAGGAGACACAAATGAGATCTTGGGGTCTTTCTATCAGGATAAACATCTGAGAAGCAGGATACTTTCCATTTGTTCTCCATTTAATCTCATCTCTGTGTAGAATAAATAAATGACCTTTGTGCCGTTTCTTTCCAGTAGTCTTCAGACAGTAATGCAGATTGTCTGTGCGATCCCACGCTGTCCTCACAATCTCTGTAATCTATGGGAGTGAATTACAGACTGGCCTCTGATGCCACGCCCCCTCCACTTCTTGACTCCACCCACGGCTTGGGGGAGCCTTGACCATGTGGCGAACTGGCCCAGGATCTGAGAGTCCCGCCGGCCCGTTTGATCTGCTCTCTGCACCACTCCACACAACATCCGCAGCACAGGAAGAGGATCTCTAATAAAGCCTCTTCATATCCTTTTATTTTCATTTCTCTACAATCTCCGTTCTTGCTGAAAAAAAAGCCTATACATGCTAAACTGGATCAGCTGGTGAGCATTGGAACCTTGACATGGTTTCTGTGAGATTCGCCCATTTTAGACAGTTTTATACTGGTTTTAGCACAGCATTGCCCATCTAAAACCAGTTAAAGTGAGCTAAATGATTTTTGTTGGGGCGGGGTGGGGGTGGGGGGTCGTTCTTACTGTCTTTATTTTACAGGATAGATCGGAAACTAGGGAAAGAGAGGAAGGAATGGGTTCAGGACACATCGCCGGTCAAACTTGAACCTGGATAACAGGTGTAAAGAGGTTGTTC
>NW_015626039.1:190590-199434 GCF_001515625.1 Sinocyclocheilus rhinocerous | reverse complement strand
TTATTATTATTATTATTATTATTATTACAGCATAAGTCAGACAATTTTGCCTTGGGAGAATTGATGAGAAATATTTAAAAGAGATCTACAAATCTGAGACATCTTTTGATTGCAGATTTGGTATCTTGGCAAATCTGAGAACAGTTTGAGACATTATTGGGATCTCTTATGAAAGGAGACACAAATGAGATCTTGGGGTCTTTCTATCAGGATAAACATCTGAGAAGCAGGATACTTTCCATTTGTTCTCCATTTAATCTCATCTCTGTGTAGAATAAATAAATGACCTTTGTGCCGTTTCTTTCCAGTAGTCTTCAGACAGTAATGCAGATTGTCTGTGCGATCCCACGCTGTCCTCACAATCTCTGTAATCTATGGGAGTGAATTACAGACTGGCCTCTGATGCCACGCCCCCTCCACTTCTTGACTCCACCCACGGCTTGGGGGAGCCTTGACCATGTGGCGAACTGGCCCAGGATCTGAGAGTCCCGCCGGCCCGTTTGATCTGCTCTCTGCACCACTCCACACAACATCCGCAGCACAGGAAGAGGATCTCTAATAAAGCCTCTTCATATCCTTTTATTTTCATTTCTCTACAATCTCCGTTCTTGCTGAAAAAAAAGCCTATACATGCTAAACTGGATCAGCTGGTGAGCATTGGAACCTTGACATGGTTTCTGTGAGATTCGCCCATTTTAGACAGTTTTATACTGGTTTTAGCACAGCATTGCCCATCTAAAACCAGTTAAAGTGAGCTAAATGATTTTTGTTGGGGCGGGGTGGGGGTGGGGGGTCGTTCTTACTGTCTTTATTTTACAGGATAGATCGGAAACTAGGGAAAGAGAGGAAGGAATGGGTTCAGGACACATCGCCGGTCAAACTTGAACCTGGATAACAGGTGTAAAGAGTTTGTTCCTTTCCTAGCTTGTTTAGACCTCAACATCTTTTGTTTTTATTTATTTTTAACCTTTTCACTAAAATTTAAATAATTTAAAAATATTTTTTCATAAAATGATTTAATAAAATTTATTATATCGATTTTTTTACATAATTTACTATTTTTAGTTTGTTAAATTAAACTTTTTTTTTTCAGATGGAAAAATATGTACTGATGAATCATACACAGTAATACCAGGAACGTGCTGTAAATGTTTTATCGTATATGATCATCGTTATTCCAAAGGGAAACACAATTCTTTGTAATCTTTTATAAATGTTAAAAATGTTCCTTTCCCAGTATCTCTTCTCAATTCTTTTAAAATTTTAAATAAAAATATAATAATTTTAAAAAATAATAATAAATACAACATTTTAAATATAAAACTTTGAAAATTGTCTATGTAATGTATTAATGTAATTGTGTAAATAATGCATTTTTTGACTAATTTACAATTAAATTTTTTTTTTCTTACATTAAATGTTTTATTGCATATGATCATCATTATTCAAAAAAGGAAACATTTGTTCATAATCTTTTAAAAATTGTATTACTTGATTTGTTTGAGGTTTATTGCTTCATTTTGCCTGATGTCACCAGTGGTGGAAAGAGTACTGAAAAAATATAGCCAGGCCGATAAGTTACAGTAAAGTTGAAGCGTGTGAAGAATAATGCCCAACGGGCTTGCCGGGGGTTAAGACGCTTGGCACGCTTTATATATTCAAGATTCTTATGGTCTGTAATCACGTGGAAGGGATGAAGAGCTCCCTCAAGCCAGTGACACCATTCTTCGATCGCTGCTTTCATGGAGAGTAGTTCCTAATTTCCAACATCATAGTTGCGCTCAGCGGAGGTTAGTTTTCTGGAGAAGAAAGCACATGGATACAATTTGCTTGGTTGTCCTCGTCTCGGAGGGAGTATAGCACCTATGCCACAGTCTGAGGCATCCACCTCTAGTATTAATGGTTCGTTCGGATCAGGATGATTTAGGATAGGGGCTGTTGTGAATCGTTCCTTCAATGCGTTGAAAGCGTTGTTAGCTTCCGAAGTCCAAACCAGTTTTGACGGTTTATTCTTAAGGAGTGAGGTGAGAGGAATGGATACAATTTGCTTGGTTGTCCTTGTCTCTGAGAGAGTATAGCACCTATGCCACAGTCTGAGGCATCCACCTCTAGTATGAATGGTTCGTTCGGATCAGGATGTTTTAGGATAGGGGCTGTTGTGAATCGTTCCTTCAATGCGTTGAAAGCGTTGTTAGCTTCCGAAGTCCAAACCAGTTTTGACGGTTTATTCTTAAGGAGTGAGGTGAGAGGAGAGGCAACCATACTATAACTTCGGATAAACCTCCTGTAGAAATTGTCAAAGCCTAGAAATCTCTGCAGATCCTTGATGGTTCTAGGTTGTGGCCATTCCATGACTGCCTGAACTTTGAGGTCATTCATCTTGACGCCCTGTGAGCTGATGTGGTAACCCAGAATGAAGTTTGATTAACATGGAACTCACACTTTTCTGCCTTGACATATAATTCATTCTCTAAGAGCCGAGAAAGGACTGTTCTGACATGGGAAATGTGCTAGTGTTCCGTCTTGGAAAATACAAGGATATCGTCGATGTATGCAACCACAAATTTATTCAGGAGGTCATTGAAGATTTCATTTATGAAAGATTGGAATACAGCGGGAGAGTTGGCCAGCCCATACGGCATTACCTGATATTCATAGTGCCCCCTAGTGGTGAGAAAAGCTGTTTTCCATTCATCCCCTTATTTGATTCTGATGATATTATATGCACTTCGAAGATCGAGACTTCGTCTCGAGTCCAGTAACACATTCACCCTATATGCCGGAGTTCCATCAAAGTCCAGTGGTGGTGGTGGTTCTGGGGCTTCATGGCCAGGGTCAGCTCCCGAGTGGACGGGTTTGAGGAGGGACACATGGAAAGAGGGAGAGATACGATAGTTAGCAGGAAGCTCCAATTGGTATGTTACATCATTGATCTGTCTTAGTATCTTGAAAGGGCCAACATACCTGGGACTGAGCTTCCTGCTTGGTAGCCGCAACTTGATGTCCTTCGTGGAGAGCCAGACCCGTTGTCCTGGTTGGTAGGGAGGGTGTGGGCGACGTCGTCTATTGGCTTGGAATTCTTGTGTTCTCACAGCTCGCTGGAGATGGACATGAGCACTGTCCCACACCCTCTCACTACGTTGAATCCAGTCGTCCACTGCAGGAACCGAGGAGGGTTCGCCAGACCACGGGAACAGAGGCGGTTGGAATCCTAGGACGCACTGGAAGGGGGTTAGACCTGTAGAGGAGTGAGTCAGAGAGTTTTGGGCATATTCCGCCCATGGCAATAACTCAGACCATCTGTGCTGTTCATGGCTGCAGTAGCTTCGGAGATACCTTCCTATTTCCTGGTTGAGTCGTTCGACTTGTCCGTTGGCTTGTGGGTGATAGCCTGAAGTTAAACTGACGTTGATATCCAACTGATTGCAGAATGCCCTCCAGACCTGAGACGTGAATTGGGTACCTCGGTCACTGACTATGTCCTCTGGTAGTCCATATATCCTAAAGATGTGTTGGAAGAGGGTTTGAGCGGTTTCCATGGCAGTGGGTAGTTTGGGTAGTGGAATGAGATGGCAGGACTTCGAGAAACGGTCAATGATAACCAGTATAGTAGTGTTATTATTGGATGGTGGGAGGTCAGTGATGAAATCGATAGACAGATGAGACCATGGTCGTTGAGGAATCGGTAATGGCTTGAGTAGACCTGAAGGTAATTCCTTTGGGGTTTTTGACTGAGCACAGATCTGACAGGACTTGACATAGTTGGTGATGTCTCGTGCCATGTTACTCCACCAGAAAGAGTTCTGTACTAGTTGGAGAGTTCGAGAGATACCAGGATGACCGGAGCAGAGAGAAGTGTGAACCCATTGCATGATTCGAAGTCTTAAAGCTTGAGGTACATAATGCTTTCCTGGGGGTGTGTTTGCGGGTGAGGGGTCTTGTTGTTGTGCTTCTCTTAGTTCTTCCATGATATCCCAGGAGACTGGAGCTAGGATGATCGAGCTGGGTAGAATGGGACCGGTGATGTGATGCTCTGTGGAGAGGTCATATTGTCGGGAAAGAGCGTCTGCTTTTCCATTCTTGCTGCCAGGCCGATAAGTTACAGTAAAGTTGAAGCGTGTGAAGAATAATGCCCAACGGGCTTGCCGGGGGTTAAGACGCTTGGCACTCTTTATATATTCAAGATTCTTATGGTCTGTAATCACTTGGAAGGGATGAAGAGCTCCCTCAAGCCAGTGACGCCATTCTTCGATCGCTGCTTTCATGGAGAGTAGTTCCTTATTTCCAACATCATAGTTGCGCTCAGCGGAGGTTAGTTTTCTGGAGAAGAAAGCACATGGATACAATTTGCTTGGTTGTCCTTGTCTCTGAGAGAGTATAGCACCTATGCCACAGTCTGAGGCATCTACCTCTAGTATGAATGGTTCGTTCGGATCAGGATGTTTTAGGATAGGGGCTGTTGTGAATCGTTCCTTCAATGCGTTGAAAGCGTTGTTAGCTTCTGAAGTCCAAACCAGTTTTGACGGTTTATTCTTGAGGAGTGAGGTGAGAGGAGAGGCAACCATACTATAATTTCGGATGAACCTCCTGTAGAAATTGGCAAAGCCTAGAAATCTCTGCAGATCCTTGACGGTTCTAGGTTGTGGCCATTCAGTGACTGCCTGAACTTTGAGGTCATTCATCTTGATGCCCTGTGAGCTGATGTGGTAACCCAGGAATGAAGTTTGATTGACATGGAACTCACACTTTTCTGCCTTGACATATAGTTTATTCTCTAGGAGCTGAGAAAGGACTGTTCTGACATGGGAAATGTGCTCTTGTTCTGTCTTGGAAAATACGAGGATATCGTCGATGTATGCAACCACAAATTTATTCAGGAGGTCCTTGAAGATTTCATTTATGAAATATTGGAATACAGCGGGAGAGTTGGCCAGCCCATACGGCATTACCTGATATTCATAGTGCCCCCTAGTGGTGAGAAAAGCTGTTTTCCATTCATCCCCTTCTTTGATTCTGATGAGATTATATGCACTTCGAAGATCGAGCTTGGTGTAGATTTTGGCTTCTCTGAGTTGTTCTAGTGCTGATGGCACTAAAGGAAGGGGATAGCGAAACTTAACAGTAATATTATTCAGTCCTCTATAATCAATACACGGTCTTAGCCCACCATCTTTCTTCTCCACAAAGAAGAATCCTGCAGCTGCTGGGGAGGTTGATGGTCGGATAAAACCGGATTTCAAGGCTTCATCCACATACTCTTCCATGGCTTGACTTTCGTTTCTGGAAAGTGGATATACTTTACTCTTGGGGGGTTGTGTGTTAGGCAGGAGATCGATGCCAGGTCTATCAGGTCTATGTGGAGGAAGTTGTGTGGCTTTCATCTTGCTGAATACATCAGAGAGATCTTGGGGAATATTGGGAATATTAACTTTCTTGTGTGTCTCAGGGCTTTCCACACTGGTTGCGAGACATGATTGGGGTGGTGCAGTGATACTGTGACTCATACAGAAAGATGACCAGCGTGTCAATTCACCTTGATGTCATGAGAGTTCGGGGTCGTGAGTAGAGAGCCATGGATATCCTAAAACAAGTTCGTGTTTGGGAGAGTCGATGATGTAAAAGGCGATGGATTCCTTATGAAGGGTTCCAACTTGGAGGGTGAGTGTTTTGGTCTGGTGAGTGATGCCTCTTCCAATCAATTCACCATCGATAGCCTTGACTTGGATAGGTGGGGTGCACATTTGTGTAGGGATTTGATATTTGGTTACGATGTCCTGGTGGATGAGATTCAGGGCGGCTCCGGAGTCAATCATCGCTGTGAGGTCAAGAGAGAGAGTATCAGTTCTTAAGACAACAGGGAGTGTGAATGACTTGTTGCTTAAAAGGGCAAAATGTTCAATATTTACCCGGGGATTATTTTGAAGCTTGTGGGGGCATCCTAAACTGCGGTGGCCTGATTCACCGCAGTAAAAACACAGTCGTTGATGTCGTCTCAGTTCTCTTTCACTCTCAGATAGTCGGGACGCGTTTATTTGCATGGGTTCCTCAGGGGAAGACATTTCCACAGGGTTGGGTGTGAGATCGTTGGTTCACCCACCTTTTCCACTTCTCCTTTTAGAAGCTTGTCTCATGAGGTTATCAATCCTGATGGCGAGTGTGACAAAATCGGAGAAGGAGGACTCCTCACCCTTGCATGCAAGTTCTGCCTGAAGATCGCCGTTGAGACTTTTGTGAAACATAGCTTTTAAAGCGACATCATTCCATCCACTCTGGGCAGCGAGCGTTCTGAATTCAATGGCAAACTCAGCAGCGGAACGATTACCTTGTGTCAGATTGATGAGCTGTGTCGAAACGTCCTTTCCGCCGTGAGGATATTCAAACACTTCACGGAGTTGTTGAATGAAGTACGTCACTGAATTCCTCAGGCGTGAATCCGAGTCCCAAACGGCTGCTGCCCAGTCGATAGCTTTTCCCGTCAACAGTGTCATGATGAAAGCACACCTTTTGCCCTCTGATTCGAATCTCTCTCCTTGATGATCCAGATAAACTTGTACTTGGCGAATGAAGCCCTTGCATTGCTCAGCGGTACCGTCAAATTTGTCAGGAAGAGCGAGACTTACGGTCTTAGGAGTGGGTGGAGGGAGAGATCGAATGTAGTGCGTCAGGTGTTCGTTGACGGTCTGCAGCTTGGTGAGTTGTTCCTGATAACATATTAAGTTAGAGGAAGATGCGACTGAATTGATGCTTGAAGAATGCACTTCCAGCAGCCATGATAAACAGTTGGCGGTTAAAGTTTTCTATGCACAATTTGATTTGACGAAAGTCACGAGACCTATTACTCTCTATCCAATCACGTTGATGGATAAAAATTTAATTAAAATAAGCATGTAACGACCACAAACGGAGGAAAATAATGGAGTAAAAGTACCGATACATCACTTAAAATGTACTCAAGTAAAAGTAAAAGTACACAATTTTTTAACTACTCAAAAAAGTACAATTACTGATAAAAACTACTTAATTACTGTAACGTGATTATTTGTAATTCGTTACTTCACACCCCTGGATGTCACAAATCCCTTTTCTATTCACCTGACTCTAAAATGTAATAGGCACTTTTTACTATCCAATCAATTGCTGAAGTACAAAATCAAGCCCCACCCTACTTTTTTTCTCCACTGAATATCCTGTTTGAATCTGAAATACTCCAGGTTTCGTAAGTAGAGTGCATTTATGTTGACGTTGTGTGTCATGTGACCTGATCTGTGTCGTATGTTTGTAAGTACAAGGCCTCACCTTCAATAAAGAATCTGTCAGGTTGTAGATCCATGCAGCTGGTTCACTGATACACTCTTCAATGATCCAGTAGAGACGCCGGGCCAGAAACTGGCAGCAGCAGCTTACAAATATTGATCAGTGTCCCATAAAGCTTGAATAGACTGGCTGAGGATAGGAGGGTGTTGCCATTGATTGCAACATGGCTCTTGACAGGAGCCTCTTTGTTCCTTTGAAGACTGTAACTGAGAGCGCTAATCGCTCCTTGACGAACGGTTTGTGTGATGTTTTATAGACACAAATGATCTGTCTGACTGCTAAGATGTTTAGGCTGGATGTGTGAAGATAATAGTCTACTGTTCGCTATCATCAGAAGCGAGGAACAACTGCAACGGCCTTTGTGCAGCCCGAGGCCAGACGCATGAGAGGAAGTAGCACTATCTCCACGTTTCTTTCTTTTTCTAAACCTGTCTCTCCACCTGCGTCTTTGCCTGAGTGCGGTCAGCATTTTTCCTGCCGCAGCATCTGTTGGTGAGTTTCTGATGTGCTGGTGGATGTCTGACGGTGAGGCCAAATGCAAACACAGCATGGTGGCGTACCAACTTCCCACATTCCTCTGATCTAATGCCACAAGGCCTCACAAGCTTCATTCAGGGAAACCACAACTCTCTACATGGAAAAATGTCCTTTGTTACCAACAGAATGCATCTCCAGAATGTTAAATTGATGACATACTATACAAAATCCATTGCAAAAAGATACATTTATTCAAGCAACACTGTATATTGAAGATTTTTTTATCTAACAAAAGTCAGAATTGTTAGATAAAAAGTTGCAATTGTTTTATTCAGTGGTTGAATAAAAAAAGAAAACATTTATGAGAAATAAAGTCAGAATTCGAAGAAAAAAGTCAGAATTGCAAGATGAAAAGTCACAATAACCTTTTTTTATTCTGTGGCAGAAGTAAGAATTATAGTATATTGTATCTTCTTACATATTGTATTGTATCTATATAGTATATCACCTATGTATAGGAGTATTTTGTACTGCAGCAGTGTAGTTATTGTAAACTAAAACTATTAAAAAATAATTATAAAATATTAACAGAAATTAAACATAAATATTATTACATGAAATGTAAATGAAAATGAGAAATGACCCCTTGGCAACTAATGGAAGTTCAAGTTGAAGTACTAAAATAACTAAAACTAAAATTGAAATAAAAATAAATTAAAGATAAATATAAATACGCAAATAAATTAAAATAAAGTGACAAAATGATTACTTAAATTACCTGTTTTTAATTCATTTAAACTTAAAACAAGTAAAAAATACATTAAAAAAACACATTGCATGAAAGACATTATTTTAAAGTCCTTTTAAGTCCTAATATTTTATGCAGTGTTGCTTCTCAAGTGAATGTATCTGATTCATTTGAACTGGAAAATAAGACAAAAATACTCGTTAAGTATAGGTTTGCAGTGTTGTTTGTATCTCATTGCTAATACAGTGTTCCCCAAAGGAGATATACTGTGTATATATATATATATATATATATATTATTATTAT
>NW_015626039.1:185654-190489 GCF_001515625.1 Sinocyclocheilus rhinocerous | reverse complement strand
ACAGTAGTCAACATTTGAAGTGGATCAAAACCTTTCATCAAAGTTGTCCTAAAACCAAAACAGTACCCGTTCTTGTCTTAGGACAACTTTGATTATATATATGTGTATGTATCCATTGTTTATCCAGTTGATATTTTATTCAAAAATGTAAAATTAAATAAATAAAAAAATCTATGTTTATTCTCATTCATATTTACATGTTTTAGCACTCGAGGGTGACTACAAACATGAAATTATCTAGCTATGGCTTCCTATTTCACAGGACTACACAAATGCCACATTCCTTTAATCATCCATCACAATGAGAAAAACCAAAGAATATAGTTCTGATGTGCAGAAAAAGATTGTTGAGCTTCACAAAATAGAAAGTGGCAGTAAGAAAATAACTGAAGCATTGAAAATTCCCTTTTCCACCATCAGGGAAATAATTAAGAATTTCCAGTCAACGGAAAATGTTACAAATCTGCCTGGAAGAGGATGTGTGTCTATATACAATGACTGAACTTGTAGATTAATTTATTATTATTATTATTTTATTTATTTATTTTTTTAAGGAAAAATTGAAAAATGCTGAAAACGTATATTAATGAAATGTATATTAATGAAAATTTTATAATAATTTATTTGTCATGCTGAAGATATGTTGCCTAACAAAATGAGTTTCTGAGTAACTTCTTGTCTGTCCTGTCTGATTAAAGTGTGTACTCTAGTACAAGTCACACTCAAGTCACCTGTCACATTTGGCCTACTCCATTTGATTACATTAGCTGCAGTTAAGTGCTGACGGTGATGGTGAACGACGTTTCAGAAGCTTGCGGTCATTCGAAATGCATGTGGCCACTTCATGCCACTCTGTCCCATCACTGCTGCCCTAAAGCTGTGAGACCGCAACAGGAAATGCCAATATAATGGTCGATACTGGCATGGAGCAGCACATGGTCAGAGCCACTTCGCCAAACCACAGAAACCCTCCTAGACTTTGATAATGGACCATCCGAAGCACCACCAGCCCGATGGGATCCGTCCCCAAGTGGACCTCCACCATACTTCTGCGATGTGGTTAATGACTTTGCCACTTGCAACGTTCCTCACTCCTCGTTTAGGAGCTTTCTGTGTGTCCATTGCTAATTTATTTATCTGTGGATTTTTACGTGACGATCCCATTTGCTGGAATGTTTTTATGGGTAATTTGGTAGGCCCTCATCCGCATAATAGTTTAAGTGGAGGAGAGAGCGATGAACGGTGCTACTGGAGGAGGGCTGAAAGTGAGTTTTGTCCCAGGACTTTCTGAGTTATTAATTGATTTTGTGGGTGACTAATGACTTTTTATTGAGCAGTTTCCTCACGCTCCTGGAGGGAGAAAAGCTGAACTGACCACACCAAACTATGTGGCCTAGATGTGGAGGACGGCTTCTTAACAGAGTTCTGGGTACCATCCAACACACATGAAAGGAAGGTGAGGAAGAGTGGCCAAAGACTCCAAAGATCACAGCTGAAGAACTGAGGAAAAAAAAGTATTGGGGTCAGAAAGCCTAACAAATTTATCAAACAGCACCTACAGTACTTCACCACGTTGTTTGGGAGGGTTTCAAAATGCTCTCATCCAAAAAAAAAAACTTCTGCATATTCATTGGTCGGACACTACTGGAACTTCAAATGGGACTGGCTTCTATGATCAGATGAAACTAAAAAAAATAGCTTTTTAGCAGCAAACACTCAAGAGAGGTTTGGTGCACACAGAGATAAAAAAGTACCCCATGTGTACAATGAAATACACTGCTGGATCTTTAATGTTGTGGCCTATTTTTCTCTCTTCGGAGGTCCTGGACATCTTGTTCAGATAAATGGCATCAGGGATTCTATCAAATACCAGCAGATAAAAAAATGCAAAACCTGACTGAAATCATATAATAGGTCAAAGCTAGACCTTCCAACAGGACAATGATCAAAAAAAAAAAAAAAAAAAACGCATCAAAATCAAATAAAAAATTGTTCACTGAGCACAAAATGAAGCTTCTGCCATGGCCATCCCAGTTCTCTGACCTGAACCCTATAGAAAATGACTGGAAATCTGAAGGGTCTGGAGTGATTCTGTATGGATGAATGTTCTCTGATCTCCTGTCAGATGTTCTCTAAACTCATCATGCATTATAGGAGAAAACTCAGAGCTGTTATCTTGGCAAAAGAAGGTTGCAAAATTATTGAATAAAATGGTAGGCCTACCGTTAATTGTGTCCTACGTGTATTAGAGAAAAACATGTTCCCCCCATTTTAAATTCCTATTCTCCAATGAAAGGTTAGATTCTTGTAAATTTTTAAAAATAAAATAAAAGATCAAATGAATTAACAATGCAGATTTATTATATAATAAAATGCAGATTTATTATCCAAAATAAACGTTTGTTTACATAATATACAGTATGTGTGTAGGCTACTGTGTATGTATGTATATATATAGATACACACATATAATTACATATGTAATATAATTATATTTATAAAAGAAATCATTGTCACAGTATTGGACGTTTGGTTGTGTTTTTCTCCCTCATGTGCCCATATTTGGTCGTTCCTGTTCCTGTCCTCATTGTGTCTTTAGTTAGTTAACTTCTTTTCACCTGTGTCTTGTTAATTAGTCATTAGTTCCTCTTCCGTTTGTATAAATTCCCTTCCTTTAGTTCTCTGAGTTGTTGGTTATTGCGTGTGGTTACCCTTCGTGTGTGGATATTTCCGTCATCTTTCCCTGTGGTTTTATTAAAAAGAATTAAGATTATCTTCGACGTATGCTCTTCTGTCTTCATTCCAGCACGTAAGCGTGACATATATGTAGTGATGGGAAACCGTGTGTGTGTGTGTGTGTGTGTGTGTGTATGGGTAACAAACTAAGGACACCATATGATTCAGTTGCTAGTAGATCCACTTTTATCAGCAATAACTTGAAGTAATCATTTTCTGTATAACTTTATCAGTCTCTCACATCATTCTGAAATAATTTTGGCTCACTCTTCTTTACAACGTTGCTCCAGTTTATTAAGGTTTGTGGGCATTTGTTTATGCACAGCTCTTGCTACAGCATTTCAGTCAGGATGAGGTCTGAACTTTGGCTGGCCCAATGCAACACCTTGATTCTTTTCTTTTCAGCTGTTCTGTTGTAGATTTGCTGGAGTGCGTGGGATCATTGACCTGTTGCATGACCCAATTTTGGCCAAGCTTTAGCTGTCGGACAGATGGCCTCACATTTGACTCTAGAATACTTTGGTATACAGAGGAGTTCATGGTCGACTCAATGACTGTGAGGTGTCCAGGGCCTGTGGATACAAAACAAGCCCAAAATCATCAGCCCTCCACCAGCATGCTTGACTTTTGGGATGAGGTGTTTGTGCTGATATGCTCTGTTGGCTTTCACCAAACATGGCGCTGTGCATTATGGCCAAACATCTCCACTTCAGTCTCATCTGTTCAAAGGACATTGTTCTAGAAGTCTTATGGTTTGTTCAGTTGCAACCTTGCAAACCTAAGCTATTCTGCCATGTTCTTTTTAGAGAGAAGAGCCTTTCTTCTGGCAACCCTTTCAAACATGCCATACTTGTCTGGTCTTTTTCTAATTGTACTGTCACAAACTTTATCATTTAATATGTTAACTGAGACCTGTATAGTCTGAGGTGTAGTTCTTGGGTTGTCTGCATTGTATTGTAAGGTCTGACCATGGGGTGAATTTCCTGGAACATCCACTCCCGGGAAGATTGGTGTCTGTCTTGAATGTCTTCCACTTGTGAATAATCTTCCTCACTGTAGAATGATGGACTTCAAATTGTTTGGAAATGGCCATATTACCCTTCCCAGATTGATGGCAGCAACAAAAGCTACTCTAATATCATTGCTGATGTCTTTCCTCTTTGGTATTGTGTTAACACACACCTGAAGGCTCCAGACCAGCAAACTGCCAAAACTTCTGCTTTTATAGAGCTGCTCACACTTGCTGATGATCAGTTAATCAAATTCATTGGGGAATAAGAATTTAAAATGGGGTGGAAAATGTCATTATGAAATACATGTTTTTCTCTAATACATTTTAGATAGAGATCGACCGATATATCGATTTACCGATATTTTTCCCGATATTTAAGCATTTTACAATAATCGGATATCGGTTTTGTAATATCAGATTCACTGATAAACGCCGCCATCTTGTGGATGTTTTGAGAATTGCACGCAGGATCACTATTGCAGCGCATCTGAGGGGAAACAAGACAACAACAACGGCGGGGTACTTGATTTACTGTAGTTAGTAAACTTTATTTAACATAACAGACATTAATGCACAAATTAGATGTATTACATAAATGCCTGATATGCAGTTTATGCAGCTTGGCTCGAAGAAATAGAGACGAACTCACGGAGTCACGTAAAATAATCTGTCAAGTCCTGTCCCAATAAAGACGTGACTTTGCGTGAATTAAATAATATGCAGCCACGAATGCGCACATGTTGGAAATAAAAGTGCTGAATTTAATTAGCTCTCTGTTGTCTATATGCTCCTCGTCTCATGAAGGCGGAGTCACGTAGGCTAAAATAATCCGTCAAATCCTCTCCCAATAAAGACGTAACTTTGCATTAATTAAATAATACAGCCATGAATGAGCGCATGTTGGAAATAAAAACGCTAAATTTAATTCTCTGTCTGTTGTCTATGCTCATCATTAGTCTCGTGAAGCCGCTTTCATATTGCTGTTCACTCACCGGGTTGATGCTCAGGAAATGCTCCAGCACCCCTGTTGAAAAAACCAGCATATGCTGGTTAGGTATGTTTTGACGCTGGGATGCTGGTTTAAGCT
>NW_015626039.1:177755-183059 GCF_001515625.1 Sinocyclocheilus rhinocerous | reverse complement strand
CTATTAAACAGCTTATAAACCTACTAAAACTGTAGTTTAAAATGAAGTTGATATGACTCCTTTCCTTTATTTATTTTCTCCATTTGAAAACATTACACCTTCTACATTTATTTTGCTTATTGTTAATATTAGTGTTGCTGCTGATGCTTTAAATAAAATGTTTTTTTTTTTATTGTTGTAATGTAAAGATTAAATTTAACATGAAAGGCTGCTAATTTTCAACACTTTTTTTAAGATGACTGAAAGGAGGAAAAACCAAAGTGAAGCATGGACTTACTTTACTCAGTCATTTATTTACTTTATAACAGTAAATAAATATCGGTTCTGCATATCGGTTATCGGGCACATAAACATGCAAATAATTGGTATCGGTATCGGTTATAAAATATCAATATCAGTCAATCACTAATTTTGGACACAATTAACGGTACCCTTTTATTTAATAATTTAAACTGAAGATAAATGAAAATACAGTCAAAATAGAAGTAAAATAAATAAACCTGAAAAAATAAATTTTTAAATTATATATTATAACATAATTGTATATATTTAATTTTAATATATAGTAGTTATATAATAATATATAAATTATATTTTAGAATTAAAATTAATTATTATTAATTAATTAATTAATTAATTTAAAAAAAATTTATTATTACTTTATGTTAAATAGGCTACACTAACTTTCAAAAGTTTGGGGTCAGTAATTGTTTTTAAGAAATACATTTATATTTCAGCAAATTGAACAAAAGTGACAGTAAAGACATTTACAATGCTACAAAAAAAATCTATTTTAAATAAATCCTTCTCTTTCGAACTTTTTATTAATCAAAGAATTCTGAAAAATAAAATGTATCACAATTTCCACGAAAATATGAAGCAGCACAACTGTTTTCAGCATCGATAATAATCAGAAATGTTTTGTGAGCAACAAATCGGCATATTAAAATGATTTCCGGAGGATCATGTGACACTGAAGACTGGAGTAATGATGCTGAAAATTCAACCTTGATAACAGGAATAAATTACATTTAAATTGTAAATAATCTTTCACAATATTGGTGTTTTTACTGTATTATTGATCAAATAAAAGCAGCATTGGTTGAGCAGAAGAGACCAAAAAAAAAACGTATACAATATATCAAGTCCATCCCAAAATTACACAATTTACAATTAGCCCCCTTCATGCATGCAAAGTTTAGTGAGTTTTTTTTTTGTTTGTTTTTTTGTTTTTTTAAGTTGTTGGATGTGAGCTAAATATGATATTTTATAGTATCATTCAGTCAGGAGCTCTTCGTGTTTAATGAATTGGTCACTTATGTTCTGTGACCTGTGTGCTTAAATGCACTAGTGTTTGAGAGCTGCTGGTGGACAGTGAGAAGCTGGTGAGTGTCTTTGTGTGTGTTTAAGGTCTGAGCTCTGAGTCACTGTCTAAAGAGCCCATCTGCCTCCGCTGACCACAACTCATCCAGCATTAACCGCCAGCATTGGTCAGGCCGACCTTCTGCTCAAACAAAGCTGTCTTGTTTGCCACTGTGGCTCTGCGGTCCACGCTACATAATCACAGGCTCGCCACAACACAACAACACAGAGGTGACACAGTTGTCTGTCTTTGAGCTCATAATTTGTTGGTGAATCCCGGAGCTCGGATTCAGAATACAGTTTAAGTGAGTAAACAAAGAAATGTCTGCAGTAAAGCACGGGATGGATAGACAAGGAAATGTGTGCAGTTGATGAAGGGAGGCACTTTGAGTGAATCATTCGGGTTTAATTAGAGGCTTTGTGTTGTGTGGAACAATAGCAGTTTTCACAGGGTTTAAGTTGTGTCTGCATGATTCATTTGGAGACAGATGTCACACCACTACATGCATTTCTCAACTGTAAGTAAGAATGTGAGCATAGCATCAGTGAATGTTGCCTTAGCAATGCTAATTTGCTTGACCATAAAAACGTGGCTGAACAGCTTCACAAGTGAAGTTTGCTGGTCCACCAGCCATTTCTGCATCAAACCAGTATAGAACCAGCTTAGAAATGCATACCAGCCTGTGTATGTTATAAGTGGCTCTGTTATAAATCATAATGGTTTTCATATTTATTTTATACCTATTGTATTTCATAGGTTCTTGGTATCTGCGGACAGTTTAAAGTTTTTTTTTACTACCATTTTTTTATTCTCTTCTGCTCATCAAGGCTGCATTTATTTGATCAAAAATACAGTAAAAACAGTAATATTAAGAAAAATTATTAGTTTAAAAGAACTGCTTTCTACTGTAATATAAGTTAAAATCTAATTTATTTCAGTGATTAATTTTCAGCATCATTACTGCAGTCTTCAGTGTCACATGATCCTTTCTAATATGCTGATTTGCTGCTCAAGAAAACATTGCTTCATATTTTTGTAGAAACTGTGATACATTTTGTTTTTCAGGATTCTCTGATAAATAGAGAGTACAAAAATCTTTTGTAACATTATAAATGTATTTACTGTCACTTTTGATCAATTTAATGCATCCTTATAATATATAATATAATATAATATACTATAATATAATATTAACTTGAATAATATAATTCAATTAAAATAATATATTTAAATAAATATAATGATATATAATATAATTATATTTATGTAATTATATAATTTAGTTTTATTAAAACATAATGTTTTGAAATAAGTATCTTTAAAGTTCTAATTATTATAATATAATATTAACTTGAATAATATAATTCAATTAAAATAATATATTTAAATAAATATAATGATATATAATATAATTATATTTATGTAATTATATAATTTAGTTTTATTAAAACATAATGTTTTTGAAATAAGTATCTTTAAAGTTCTAATTATAACAAATTATGTATTAATGAAAACTAAATATTATATATCATTATATTTTCTAATATATAGTTATAAAATATATTTAATATATTTTCTACTTTAGTATCTTTTAACAAGTGTATTTTCATATATTTTCAGGCTGTAATGGGATGGTGAGGAGTCTTTGAGTGTCTGTCTCTGTTATCAAACTCCTGCTTCTCATTTCCTTACGCATCTCCGGCTCTCAGTCCTGCCACATCCTTGCATATCTGTACCAAAGGCAGCGGCTCATCACAGGCTCTGCCGCTTGCAGATACGCTCTGCTGGAAGATCTAGTCCAAAACGTTCCTCCATGGAGTTCAGTTAATTCAGTTTCCTTCCATATTTACTTAAACAATGTCTTGTAAATGTTGTTATATTTGCTTCTCATTGAGCATAAAGCAGTCGAGTAGAGACGAACCGTCTAGTCTGTGGATTGGATTGAATTCAAGGTTAATAACGTTGTATTTAAAAATCATTGCATGGTGCATTTCTCAGATATAGAAACATTAAGTCAGCGTGTGTGCATGTGAAATCCATTTTTGGAGTAGTTTTACAGGAAACCTCAGAATTATGAACATCAATATTGCTGGGATGTACGGGTATTACTGGAATCCCTTAATCAAGGTAATTTTAGGAAATATTAAATGAATCTAATCTTCTCTGTTGCTTCGTAGTAAATATAACAATTAATGACCAATAATAGTATTATTCTGAAATCGTACAGTATAACTGATTCCAACTGAATATATTTATCACTTTACTGTAGATTTATATATGACAGAAACTTTAAAATGTATTTAGGATAGATGACCTGCGGCTAACAAGACTTTATGGTTGCATGAGACGAATACATTCTCAGCTATAGAAGTTCCTATCAAACATTGACGCCTGTGAAAGTCAGTGTAACTCGCAGCAACATTCTTGTGCAATAGTGTGTGTGTGTGTGTGTGTTTTCATCTTCAGCTGCACTATGTCTACTCATCCATTCAAACTGCACTAAATGGTGCCCGAGGCGGATCTCTAGTCGTCTCTCAGCCTCCTCCCACACACAGCGCTCCAGGCAGCAGCAGGCCAAACCGGGCTGAATGCGTACCTATACATCAGACTCTTAAAGGACACTCAAAACCACCAGAGGCCAGACTGTGAATGTCTGCCTTCAGAGGAGCTTCAAGTTGAAGTTTGAAGCCTCTCCTAGTGATCTAGTGTGAGATTTACTCTGCTAATATCTGTTGAAACTGTCTAGTCTAGTAAATGTCTGTACTGAGAGCATAAACCTGCGCAGTGTTTTACTCTCTATCTTCTAGCGCTTTGGTTCTTTCTTCTCAGCGTCCTGCTGCCACACCCTCATCCTGTGTGTCAGAAAATCAATCAGCGAATTTTAGAGGAAGTTCTTCTTGTTCGTCTCTGCTGAACTGAGGGGCTTCTGAATAATTCACTTCAAATCGTGACCCTCCAGCTCGGGCTGCAGTGCACTGACACGTCCTTAAAGGTGCCATAGAATGGAAAACTGTATTTACCTTGGCATAGTTGAATAATAACAGTTCTGTACATGGAAATGACATACCGTGAGCCTCAAACACCATTGTTTCCTCCTTCTTATGTAAATATCATGCATACAAAAGACCACTGAAAAACAGGCGAATCAGAACATAACACCAACTGTGACATTACAGTCGGGATCACTAATAGTTACGCCCCCAACATTTTAAAAAAAGCACATGTTTAATTTAAGTGTTTGATATTAATATAGTTGATTGTGCGCAGTTTCTTTCCCAAATGCAGTGTGTGTAGCCCATTAGAATGTGCGGCGGTCGGATTCTCATTACATTATACGAGGCCTCTGGGAGCCGTGATGGAGGTAGATTGAAACTCACAGCGGGATCGTTCCATGTGCTGTTGTTTCCTCTTAAGGGGCAGGACGGCACCTCTATGAGCTCTTACAGCGCTTTAGCTTAAAGCTACACTGCAAACACAACTGTTCTGAGGCAGGTGTTCACTGGCAAAGGATCAACTCAGTAGTGCTCATGGACCAGACTAGAGGACCATGGGAATATCAGCTCCTTAGACTGTGGTGACCTTAGATCGAGTGTGTCTCCATACGGGAACGCTCTGATCGGCAGCAATGTCAATACAGCTGGATTATGAGTGTGTGTGTGGCCCTGACCGAAGGACATCTGTGCCTGTCCCGTCCACATCCACACACAGATATAGTGTTATAGTCTAAGTGCATCACAATGTTAAATAACCCATGTGTTAGTCTCTGTACTTTGAGTTTGGTACTTCTGTTCTAACATAGTGTCCTGTCTGCTGTCTACATAGGCCACTGCCTTGTAAGGCAACATTCTGTCCGGCATGAAACCTTGTAAGTAGAACACACTACATTGGCAGCAACTGTGTGTGTGTGTGTTTGTGTGTGTGAGAGAGAGAGAGAGAGAGAG
>NW_015626039.1:166149-176143 GCF_001515625.1 Sinocyclocheilus rhinocerous | reverse complement strand
TTTTTTTTTCTAACGTTCTTTTGCACTGTTTTTTACTCTTGTGATACTCTCTGAGAGACTTGACAAATACCAACAGACACCAGATATATCATATCAATTATTTGTCATGTATAGATTTAAATGGGAATCAAATGGAGACTTTCGCTTGAGAAATAGACCCCAGTAATCTCACAAAGAGTATGTCCTCTAGAGCTTTAGAAGAGATCTCAACGTCTCAAACAGCGGTGAGATTTGCAAATATACTCTTATGTCAACTGTTAATTTGTTCAGTTTTTGTTGAGAAGTTGTGCTTCTGACAAATACATTTTAAAGGGACAAGAACGACAATAGTATATAAATAATGCTTTATTAACAAAATGAAAATTCTTTCATTTACTCACCCATGTGCTTTCGAGGGAATGTTTGATTTGTTCTTTTAGGATTTTTTCCAGTTCACAAAATTGCGAATAATGCAGTTCTGACTGATCCAGTTCTAAAGTTCAACTCACCGACACTTAAATGTCAGAATGACCTCATCGATTTTCTATATGCATATTATTGATCTTGCTGATCCAATAATACTGTATTTTTTATTTAACATAATGTTTAATCTGAATGTCATAACTGATAGACTTCTGATGTACGCCAGACATCTCCTATCATTTAGTCCGCATACAGCCACCAGTTTCTTACAATCAATTGCAAACTCGCATTCAGATCTGTTCCCATCCAGTCAACAACTGATGAATAGAAGTCTCACTCTCCTTTTTTTCTTTTTCACTCAGATTGCAATAGGGAAGAAAAGATCTCACTCAACTGGCCTTAAAATATCGACTTTCAATATCATTTTGAAAAAAGTTCCAGGGAAAAAAGAAAGTGATTTGGATGAACTATTTCTTTAATGAAAACTTCATTAAGCAACCTCTGAGTAATAAAAAGCTCCTCTGAGAAGAACTGTAGTTGTAGCTGTAGAATGAGCGTGTGTTTTGCTAACAACTCTTATCAGTGTCTTTATTAAACATGTAGCAGTAGATGTGACGTGAAAGTGCCTCAGACAGCATAAACTCACTGTGCCCCCAGAGAGCAGAGTTCAACCACACACTCAGGAACACACTACATTCGCAGCAACTGTGTGTGTGTGTGTGTGTGTGTGTGAGAGAGAGAGAGAGAGAGAGAGAGAGAGAGGGAGAGAGAGAGAGAGAGAGGGCAAAGTGCTTTGCTCTGTCACTTGACTGTGCTGCTAAACGATATGTCAGAAAATCAATTAATTACTTTTAAGCAGCAGTTAACGGCATCAACATGAATTATTAAAGAGGACAAAAGCTGAGTTATTTTCCCCTCTCTCTCCCTTAACTAACCTCCCCATACAGTACAGAGGAGAAATGACGGACTAAAAGGAGAGATGCAACAAGAACGATTTGATAAAACATACAAAAATTAGGAGCGAGAGGTTGAAACAGACTGATACATTGGAAGAAAGTAGAACACATTCTGGTGTTGTTATGGAGTTACTAAGGTGTTCTGACTGTCATTTAGAACGTTGCTATGTGGTTGCTAGAGAAATTTAACAAGGTTTGCAGTAAAAGTCATCAATCTCAATATGAGCTTAAACATTTCTCAACCAGTGATCTGATCTGACCCTCATTCATTGTGTTGCTCTTAATCTTACTGGATGATAACTGTAGTGACTCATTAGTGTTTTTTTTTTTGTTTTTTTTCCAAAGGAATTTTTAGGAGAAACATCTGAGACAAATTTAATACTTAACTAAGATCTCCATTAATTCCGTAAGATCAACCCAGTGTCTTACGTATATATATATATATATATATATATATATATTGTTTGTTTGTTTGTTGTTTGTTTTAAAATGTGATTGACTTTGAGCTGATATTCAGCTCCTGATGCGTTTGCTCAGTAGTTTTGGCAGCATTGATTGTCGGGCCCCAGGAAGCGATTATTGATCCTGTGTGTCCAGCATTGCTGGCCCTGGGGTGGCCCATCTCTGGGGGCCCACAGGGGACAGACTGCCTGTGGGCAGTAGGGAAAATGACATCTAAATCTGTGCTGTCTTCCGTTAGTGTGCATGTGAGAATTTAAAGGGTAAGACTGTATAGATGTGTATTTTTTGAGAGTTCGCTAAACAACCATGTGGTCTGTGTTGCGTCTTTCCTCATCCATCTATGTGGTATTAGCGGTGACAGGACCTGTCAAATGCACCCCAGTCGTAATGACCAACACGACTTACTGTGGCTTACCAACCTTTTCCTGCTACCCACCCAGATAGCCAAAGTCCTCTGAACCCTTTGAAACTCGAGCTGTGCTCTGAATTGAGTCTTTGCCAGTGTTATTCTGAAATCTCTGATGCCAGCTTTCATATGGAGACCAAAATAGACATAGACACCATCAGGGCTGGTCTGGGGTTAAAATTCGGCCCTGGACAAATCCAGCCCATCCGGCCCACGAGTTCCCCCATGAATGTTTTGCTAGGTTATAGGCAGGGCTGGATTGGTAATCGGGCATACCGGGCATTTTCCCACAATGCGCTATAGACGGAGCGATGAAGTACTTTGCTCCGCCTATATAAAGATCACGTCACTCCAACTTCTTCCTCGTCGGCTTTTCCCATGTTTTCACAGCAGATTTATCAAGAACATGCTTGCTCTGCAGTGAGTGATGCGGGTATACTACCAGTCAAAAGTTTTTGAACAGTAATATTTTTTTATGTTTTTTAAAGAAGTCACTTCTCACCAAGCCTGCATTTATTTGATCCAAAATACAGCAAAAAGCAGTAATATTGTGAAATGTTTTTACTCGTACAGGTTTGGAATGACATGATGGTGAGTAAATGATGACAATTAAAATTTTTGGGTGAACTATCCCTTTAAGAACTTTAACATTTGTAAATAGTTAACACCTACATTTATATAAGACACTGATATTTATCTTTAATCGGGATCTTATTGAATTAACATTATAATTCAATTAAAATTAATTAGAACTAAACATTTAAAGAGCTATTCTGTTAAATTATCCTTTGCCCTAATGAAACTCTTGCATAGAATTCAGAGTTTAACTGACTATTAGTGAGATGGTGGTCACAACAGGTAAAACCATGGTCCTCATTACCATGGTTATATGGTTTTTAAAATAGATAATAAGCAATAATAAACCATGGAATTGGTAACAAAAAAATGTAGAAACTACAAAAACAACTTCTATAAAAGTAAAATATTCCATATTTAATATATGTAATAACAGTAATATTTATAATAAATACATTTCTGCCAAAACACCTTAACGGCTATTTGTACAGTGTTAATAACTGCAAGTTAAATTACTATGGTGCTGAATTGAGAAGCTTGTAATTATTGGCGTTTTCCAGTTTACCTCGTCATGCAGTCTACATTGTCGTGTCTGTTTTCAGCTAGCATCACTACAGAACATTTAATGTTCTCACATCACATGACTGCATAATACAATTCTGTGTCACATCTGAATGGATCAAGCGACTTGCACTGTTTATCCTTTTACATCGTGGCGGAAGCACAGCGCAGAGTTAGTTTATAAATGTATTTCCTGTCAGTTTTGATCAATTTAGGGCATCCTTGCTGAATAAAGTATACATTTATTTATTTATTGATTTATTTTTTTTACTATTTTTTCACTATTTCCAGTAAACCATGTACTGGTGGTTTAAAGAACCCAGAAACTAAAACTCTGATCTGAAGAACCTATCAGTAAGTTTTCAACTCAAAAATGAAAGTCAAAACTTTATCTTTTATTTTGTTTCTTATTTTTTTTACGTTATACCTTTATTTTCAAGAGTTCACAAGCTCGTCTTCACACACTTCACCTGCTCTCTTATGCAGTATTTCACCATTTTCACTGCATCAAGATGGAGAATGAATGAGACAGGAGGGAAAAATCAGTGGCTAAATGAAATTAGCAGGTTAGAAGTGCCCCGGGGCAGTGAGACGGGCCTGTCTCCTGAGGCCATGGTTACTGATGGGATATATTAGTGTTGACTGCATGTCAACTTTTCCTCCGTCGCCTCTTCTCCTAATATGTATTTTGTGTAATATGGAGCAGGGTGGTGGGAGACGCGAGGGTATAAATGCAGCGAGGTGAAGGAGGGACTCCATATTTCGGACACTGGATTGAATCAGAACAGCTCGAAATTAATTCAGGCCCCTTCAAAGCGTCTGGACCGCTCTCATGGGCCATGTACTTCATGAGGAAGGGCCGAAACAGCAACACACTATTTGGTAAAACAAAACTCTTCTAATTTGTCAGCTTCTGCCATATTTGTCTCACTTTCGTTCTCCATGAATCACATCATCCATTGTTTTGTTTTTTTTTCCTTTTGTCGTCAGTAGTTTCTCTTGTTTTACCACTTTAGAATGTGAAAGAGGAACTGTTGAAATAGGGAACAACAACTTCATGTATCTTCATTGTGTGTGCTTGTGCACCATCAAGCCTTTGTTTTTCTTTTCATAAGAATATTAAATTATCTTATTTGCTTAATGCCTATTATTAGTGTTAACCAAATACAAATATGCTGACATTAATGATGACAGTCTGATATATATATATAACATATGACACCTGAAATCATATTTAGAGTGCCTATATATAGCATGTATTTTGTTTGCTTCCTTGAAACGTTTTGCTGCTACACTGCAGTTGCCTCGTGGAAATGTTTCTGAAGGCCCAATTATAATTATTGTATTAAGTTTAGAGGAAATATTTTTGAGGGAAGAAACTGGTTGTATCAAATTGTTTGCTGTTCTTGTATAGAATTATATTTTATTCAGCGTGTTCTTCCTCCAATGGCTCAACCAAACATGATCAGATATTTGTAACCCTGCTTGTCAATATATTTTATAGCCGACTACAAGCGCTATTGATTGCTCAACTTTCAGAGATCAGATTACTCTAAATCAGTAAAACACAAGACCGAGATCCTGCACATCTAAGACCTGCGGTGCCTTTGTGCTAGAAAATCATTTATGATTGGCGTGCAGGTTATATTATTTTCCCTGGAATTGATCTTTGCTTTCAGATTCAGCCGTTATCTCTGCTTTGGTTGCTTTGACTATACTGATCCACAATTATTATTTATAATAACTGAATAAAATTTTGCACTTTTACAAAACTATCATATTATGTATTAAGTATTATGTTCTAAATAATATTTAAAATAATTATTACTTAGACTATGTATTATAATTATATGAATTATATGATTAGAGATCTAATATGACGTATTTCAGTCTGTAAGTTATACAATACACTGTGTGTGTGTATATATATATATATATATATATATATACTTAAATTATTATTTTAATGTTAGTAGCAATGTTTTTACTGTGTAGGTTTTAAACACATGCACATCACAGCTACAAACATGATTATTTATACATTGAAAAGTTTAATTGAAAATGACATTGAATGTTTTTATAAACGCATCTTTTTGTCCTTCACTATATCAATCCACGAAGATGTTTTAACATTTAAACTCAGAAAAGAAGCCACTTGATTTTCAGTTGAACTGAAATGCATTACATTTGTTTACAATAAGACTAATTTCAGAGCAAAACGGAAAAGACTGACTCAAGCATACTTAGTGTAATAACCAGGATGGCTTGTACAGAGGCTGCGTTTGCATTACTGTGCCTGATATCAGAATTTGCATTTTGTTTTGTGTTTCATGTTCAGTACAAACAACAAGGAAGATGAGACGGGAATAACACAGACCTCATAAAGCAGGTCTTTACATTTTAACAAATGAATCATGCCCTGGCTGTAACCAGAAGAGAACAAGATTGTTTAGTTCTCTGTGTTATTGTTATGAATGACTCTGACTCTGTTAGATGTGACTAATGCAACTTTATCTTGGGAATTTGCAGCATTTGCAGCTTTACAGCCCTTTTGCAGAATCCGTCAGATGTTGCTCTATTTAACATGTCCTTTCATCAAGTGCAGGCAAATTTGTGAATTTGTTTCTGATAATGATGGATGTAAAAGTTCTGAATTTGGCATCAAACGTGATTCTTGACAATGCTGTATTGACTGCAGTATTTACATTTATTGTAATTAGCCAGACTTGTTCTGTATTTAGGCCTCCCATCCCATGTTTATAATTATTTACTATTATTATTTACCATACATGTAATAATAAAACTAAAAATACCCTCATTTCAGGTAGGTACCACACTTTTTGTGATGGCATGATCTTTCAGATTAATTCACATTCTGTTCATTTTACTGAAAGATGACGAAATATTTCGGTGTTACTCTCCATTTCCACTTCATGCATTCTGTATCAGGACCTAACAGACTCCATATGGCCCATGTAGATCGTCTGCTGCCCCCTTTTGGCTACAAAACACAGATTACTTCAGATCATTACTGAGTCACTTTCCATCAGGCAGTCATTCTTTCTTTTATTTATCCCCTTTTTTGTGTATTTTTCATTCTTTTTAGAATAAATAATTCTAGATAGTACTTATTTAGATGT
This sequence comes from Sinocyclocheilus rhinocerous, assembly GCF_001515625.1. Taxonomy (NCBI): domain Eukaryota; kingdom Metazoa; phylum Chordata; class Actinopteri; order Cypriniformes; family Cyprinidae; genus Sinocyclocheilus; species Sinocyclocheilus rhinocerous. The sequence goes on along the minus strand of NW_015626039.1, from coordinate 169,640 downwards.
CTTGACTTTTCACTGGAATTAATATTTTCTTGCTTTTTTATTGTAATTTTGTTTTTGGTTTTTTTTGGACATAATTTATTTGTGTCAGCAATTTTTTTTGCTGTTGCTATAATGGAAATTTGCTTGCATGCTTTGTTAGCATCACATAAGTCATAAGTTAGCATCACATCAGGTTAGGATGGTGTTTTGGAACTTTTCTTCTTGTTCTGCTGATATAATGTTTCTTCTGACAAAACAGAAAACAACATCTGCTGGTACAAAACGAGCTTACATTTTCCCCCCGTCCATTATATCTGTTCCTTAAACTTTCAAAAAAATGTTTACATGATTTCTTGAGATAATGTAAAACAAAAAAATATTAGAATATAATCTAATTAAACAAACTGTTTGGTTTTAGTTTACACTACATTTCATCTGCCATTTGATAAGTAAATTAAATCCGAACAATTCAACAATGAATCAACCATTTGACGAGTGCCAAGGAATTCCATTGACTGATCAGATCCTTCCCCCCCCCCCGATTCGGACGGTCTTCTGATTGGTCGAGCCCGTCGAGGTCTGTCATCGCTGACCAATGAGAACGTTTAGGGGGGAGGCGTATGCAAATGAGCTCTCGTGGCTGGCGTTCCTGCGCTGCCCATTGCCAGTAAAAGCGCGTCGCTGCCGGGAGATTCATTCACAACGCATCATCATTCTCATTGCGACCGCGCGTTCTGGATTCGGGAAGAATACTTTCTCCCAAAAGCTTACAGTTTTATAGAATAGACTGCATGCACTTTTTAGACAGTTAACGACTGACAGCGTTGGCGTCAGGTGCGCGGTCAGTAAGGTGCGCCACTTTACGCGCACTTTCTCAAGGATACCCAAGTGCTAGATCATCCTCTCTGATGACTCCTGCTGAAAGAGGAACAACATCTACATAAACTGTTTAAAGTTCAGTTCAGACTGAACTGCAGGGTTTCCACATCACCAAACGGATAGTAAGACGCGCGAACTTTCCACGTCGCCCTTGAGCTCGTACCCTTGATCCGCGCGCGTCCGAATCAGCTGCTCGTCTGGAGCCCTGGATCCTGATCCTGACTGAGAGGGTGTTCAAAAGATACCAAATGGTTTTTCTTTGGGACGCCAAATACGGTAAGAGCGTTTCTCAGCTCTGCGTAACGGCGGTTTCACGAGTCTATTTTTACGCGTAAGGTTTCATAATGTCTGCATGTTCATAGCTGTTGATAATAACTGAAACCTTTAACCATCACCTAAACCATGAGGTAAATGTGACATTCCAACAAACTCCAATGTGACAGTCAAAAACACTGCAGAACTCTGTCTCAACTTCAGTTCACTTTGCTTTATTGGCACGACATAAACTGCCGTTACAATGCCGAAGCATATATATGCAAAACACAAACGAAATTGCGTTAAAATGAGAAATTAATCAGCAAAATGAACAAAAAAGAAGTAAGTTTATGAAAAACGTATTAAATTTGAGTCATTGAATAGGAAAGAGATTAAAATAAGATTAAATATGAGAGGTCAAAACAAATAAGCTGATCTAGAAATTCATTAAAAATGTTTACACAAAAAAAAAAACTATTTTTTGTAACAGAAGTACATATTTTCCATGATAAACCTGTTTTTAAATTCCTGAATTAAGTAAGTTTGATATTTATAGTTTTTGAGTAGTGTTAAAAAAATATTACATTTTTAAAAATGTCAAGTGAATTAAAGTCAGTGTAGTGCAACCAAAATGATGGAAATCATTATGTTGTCAAATGTGTGTGTATGTGTATGTGAGAGAGAGAGAGAGAGAGAGAGAGAGAGAGAGAGAGAAGACCTCCATAGACCCTCCTGACTGTGTGTCAACGTCATTAATTATTATTTTTTTAATATTGCATTTGACCTTTTTTAATTTATATTCAGGTCAAATGGAATCTTCTTGATATTCATGTATGATATTACATGTTATGTAAATGTTTTTTTACTAGGAAAAATATGATTGAACAATTATTATATTAGTCTGTGATTATGAAAATTACTTTCATTAAGTCAGAATGTGTGTAGAAAATGTTTGAAAACGACTTGAATATAAAGATGATATATTTAAGAGCTTGATAGATGTGTTTTCAGAACAAAAGAAGACATTGTTTAAAAATCTAGTTTTCATCCCACATACTGTGCTGTAACAATAAGTCTTTGCATTTTCATTCTTTTCAAAGTCTCATATGTCTGCCTATGTCTGTAAGTGTATGGCTTCCCGAATTTGTGCTGTGTTTTGTGCATTCTGTCTTAAAATGCATCTCTCTCTGTTTTCTACACCTCGTCTCACTCACCCCAAACACCCGTCAACAAACTCCAGTTTTAGCCTGATGTAGTGACTGTGTCTGTGTTTATATTGGGCGGTGGGTTTGGAGAGAATGCAGTGGCTCACTGTACGCAGCGCTGTAACGTGTGTAACCGCACTCATGTGGCATCGATTGTGGTTGGCTGAATGACTGTGGGCCGCAGCGCTGTCTGACGGTTTTAATGCTTTCATATGCCTGCGAGACACTGCTGCTGCTGCATGGGCACCGGAAGTTGCTTGGAAAAAGTGTTTTTTTAAAAATGTTGTTTATGGGCATGACAAAAACTAAAAACGCAGAAGCATACACTGAGCGTAGCTGCATAAAATGAGATATTGTACAGTAAAATAGAAAATGAAGGAATAAGGCATGAGAAGCTGTGCATTGAAGTGATTTTACTATGGTTAAGTAAAAAAATAAAAATAAAATATCTATAATACAAGGCTGAAAGTGTCTTATTGCCTTTATTTAAGATGCCAATGTTTAATAAGCAATCAATTATACTAGAAACGATTTTTATGCCGGGTAATACAGTACTAAGCAATGCAACATCTCATACTTAATTTTTCAAAAGTGATATATTGTACATTTTTCTAATTGTATCCATGCATTAGCATTATTTTACTAGGGTTAAGTAGTCATTTTGTGTCCTGACTCAAAGTAAAATCACTGTAATACATGGCAGAAAGTCATCCCCTTGGAATTATAAGGTTCTATCTGCATTCCGAGTAGTTTTGAGATTTTGAGCCTCAAAGTTTTTATATTCCATTTGACTGTGTAGATAGAACTTTTTTGTTTTTTTTAAATAAAAAGTCCCAAAATGTACACAACATTTAAAAATCTATCACATAATGTAAATAAGTTGTCACAGAATAAGAATATGTGAATAACTCAATTTTGACAAAAATGTCAGATAGAACCTTATAATTCCAAGGGGACAAAGTGTCTTATTGCTTTCATTTAAGATGACAATGTTTAATAAATAATTAATTTTGCTAGAAATTATTATTCTGTCTAGTAATAAAGTGCTGAGCAATGCAGCATCTTGGTGCACATGTGGTCACGTGTGCATATGTAGCCTTATAGTTAAAAGCATCGAATGTTGCTCATTCAGTCTCACTTTAGATTTGGGGCTGTTTAAAAAAAATATATATA
>NW_015626039.1:159703-166060 GCF_001515625.1 Sinocyclocheilus rhinocerous | reverse complement strand
TAAAAAAAATATATATATATATATATATATATATATATATATATTAAAATACATTTTTTGAAACCACTCAGATATACTGTAGGTTGTGACCAACAATATGTTTTGTTTTTGTGGCCCAATTCAAAGTGAAATCACTGTAATTCAGGCCGAAAATGTCAATTTTACTAGAAGTATTTATTCTGCCTAGTAATACAGTGCCGAACAATGACACAATGACACATATGAGATTTACTTTTTGCAAATGTGATATATTGTAAAATGTTTCTTATTGAGGAATTTATTTCTATACGTTTAGTAAAAAGCCTAATGCACGTTTGTGTTTCAGAACCTGCGCCTGGGCGACGCTTCACGCCTCCCTCAACCACCCTGAGCTCAGGGAAGATGAATGAGGGGTTGCCCCTAGGGGCTCAGGAGAACAGCGGCGCCGCCCTGGTGGGCAAACTGCGCATGGCTGACCGAAGCATGGTGGAGGTGCTTTCCGACCACCCAGGAGAGCTGGTGCGCACTGACAGCCCCAATTTCCTCTGTTCTGTCCTGCCAACACACTGGCGCTGCAACAAGACGCTGCCCATCGCCTTCAAGGTAGCTGACCACAGACCGCTGTTGTCTTTCAATGACATCTAATGTATGAAGAAGTATTTTTTTTCTAAGGCTTGGAGGTGCTTTCCGACCACCCAGGAGAGCTGGTGCGCACTGACAGCCCCAATTTCCTCTGTTCTGTCCTGCCAACACACTGGCGCTGCAACAAGACACTGCCCATCGCCTTCAAGGTAGCTGACCACAGACCGCTGTTGTCTTTCAATGACATCTAATGTATGAAGAAGTATTTTTTTTCTAAGGCACAAGGACATTTTAAAATCCTACAATCTCACATTGGACTTTAATGCACATCCTTAATTAAGCTAATGATTTGGCGGGAAGCGTCAGTAATTGTTGTTAATCTCCTGTCGTCACGGGTGACTGCAATATCTTTCATCATCATCTTTTACATTTGGCAAATGACGGCAAAAATGCGAACCACCCAGTCTTGACAAATTCAGAGTGAAGTGCTGTGAGGCAAGTGTGCGCTCTGTAACAAAGAGCAGAAGAATGCGCTGACATTTACAGTTAATATGCAAATAACCTGCTCAATTAGTTTAGATGTGGAGATATTGTGCAAGTGGACATGACGCAGGAGAGTAAAAAGGATTTGAATGTTGTTTGGTTTTCATTTTCACCCTCTGCCCAATGTTTTTGCTTAGTAATAAAGTATTTAAATAAGATCTATTATTAAGTATAATAATAGTGAAGTTACAGAAAATATATAATTGCATTTAAATAATGTTCAGTTGTATAGTGTTCAAAAGAAATTAATACTTTTATTCAGCAAGGATGCATTAAATTGATCAAAAGTGACAAGACATTTATAATGTACAAAAAAATTATATTTCAAATAAATGCTGTTCTTTTGAACTTTCTATTCATCAAGGAATCTTGAAAAATAAATCATTTCTGAAGGATCATGTGACACTGAGAACTGGAGTAATGATGTTGAAAATTCAGCTTTGCATCACAGGAATAAATTACATATTAACATATTCAAATAGAAAACAGTTTTAAAATGCAGAAAAAAAAATCACAATATTACCTTTTTACTGAATATTTGATCAAATAAATGCAGCCTTGGTGAGTACAAGTGACTTCTTACAAAACCATATAGCTATATTAAATCAATTAATTATTTTATCATTTTGCTAATATTATCATTTGTCTTCTTTATTATTCTTCCTTCATTGACAATTGTGACGTAGTGGGATAATTGTCATATATTGTATTTTTGGTTTGTTTTTAAAATGCAGTTTGACAGGTTTAAACGTATCTAACATATCATTCATTGGTTGACAGGTGGTTGCCCTTGGTGACATCACTGACGGAACACTGGTCACAGTGATGGCCGGCAACGATGAGAATTACTCTGCTGAACTTCGGAACGCCACAGCCGCCATCAAGAACCAAGTGGCCCGATTTAATGATCTGCGTTTCGTTGGCCGCAGTGGACGAGGTAAAATGCATATAATGCTTAATAAATTCACTCCTTCTCACCTAGACATAAACGTTTGAGAAAAGGAAACACACATCAGACTCACCGCTGAGCCGTGACGCAGATATTTTAATGTCAATGTCTGCATGTGTGTACATGCTTGGTTAATGTGTATGTTTTCCCATGTGTTTTGATATTGTGCTCAAACACATCAGCACAGACCGTTACCTGTCGCTTCCACTTCCTGTGGCAGGCGGTCGGGGCAGTCAAATACTGCAGATCTTATCTATTTAAAACACAAGGCTTTATGTACACTTGCTAGCCATCCAGCCCTTTGTACCACCATCTGATTGTTGAACCACTTCACTGTGGTAGCAGAGCACAGCAATGCCATTTTTGTGGCCTGTATTTTAGATATTTAAAGCACCAAAAATGTTACTTGTGAGAAAATGAGGAGTGACTTCTTACAGTATTTGTGATGTATGAATCGTCCAGCTTCTGTAATGACAGAGTAGTTAGTCAACAGAATGACTGGCTTCTGGGAAAACTAGGGGTCCCGCAGGGCTCTATTCAAGGCCCGATGTGATTTCGCTGATATAGTCCTCAACGCAAACACGACTGCTTTTAATCTACATGTTCAGACCTGCGATAAATATATGAATGCATACACACTCTTTTGTCCTGCTTTCTTTTGTCTGTGTCATCATTTGAACGCAGCATAATAGAGGCAACTAAGTTGATGTTTGCAGCAGGTGTGCTTGCATGCTTTGAGTGCAGAATGCATGATTTGAAAATGGAAACTGAGTTTGTTTACAAAGAAAAGCGTAAATGTTTAGTCCGGATTGTTAAACAAAACATATTTGTCAATTTTTACTGCATGAAAGTATTGCTTTTCAGTGAATTTCAGACATGCATATCCTCACAGACTGTTGTTTATCCAAGCGTGTTTGTGAGCGCGAGAGCAGCTGCACTCTGCTGCGATGGAAGTGATTAGGTTTAGTGCCGGAAAAGAGTGCAGGTCGAGAAGAAACAGCAAGAGCGTGTTAGGTAAGAGAGAAATGTAAACTATGCATATCTACACATACTCTTGCTACTCTGTATTATGTAGACGTGTAGATAAGACAACAAAGACTGCATCTATGTGGCTTTTTTGTCCATCTGTTATTGTTTTCGCAGCATCGTGAGTCACTTGATGTTTTCAGGCACATTTTCATGCACACATTTATAAAGTTTCTTGCTTTGTGAGTTTGACTTGTCCGTGCTCACACCCACATACTGTACAGTACTCTACAAAACAGACACATATAAAAAAATTATAAACAAATTCCCCCACATCACACATGCACACACACTATGTAGGGACATCCCCTTGAGAAACGCTCTGCACTTCCTCCCTGTTTGGGCAGTGAGTCTCTCAGACAGAACGTCTCCCATCCAGACGCTAAACCACTGAACCACAGTCTGTGTGTGTGTGTGTGTGTTAGTGCAAAAGGTTTTGTAATGAGTGCGTTAGACAGGAAGAGATGAGTCAGTGTTTTGCATTTATATTTCTTAAGAATTCATATAAAAATGGTACTATGGAATGATTACCATTTTCATATACCAATGTATTTACATAGCTCCACAAGGTACAAAAATTATCATGGTATGATAATGTAATTTAATTTAATGTAAGTAAATGTTTAAAAATGGGTCATATAAATGGAGCATGGTATCAGATCTGAAATATGCCATGATACTGACTTCAAGGTACTCAATTTAATGGCATACTAATACCATGCTGCATGTCCAAAAATATGGTATTATCATGGTAATGTGTCCAAATACCATGGTATTGTCATGGTAGTCCAAGAAACTATTATATATATATATATATATATATAAAATGCTGCTGGGTGAAAAAAAACACAGTAATACTGCTTTTTGACATACATACTACCAGGTTTTTTTGGAAATGATAATGAAATGAAAATACCATGGTACTGTTTTTAAAACCAAGTGTTCTGAACATTTTGTCATAAATCATTAGTGCAGTATTACAGCGTTTTAAGTGTGTTTTCCTGGATGTGATGTGTGTTGTTTGTGTGTGAGGTCATGGCAGACAGAAGTGGATCGGTGTTGTCACAGCGACTGCGCTCAGAATAGCACCTGATCATTGGTGCGGCCCGTGTTTGTGTGTGCGTGTCACATCTGTGCATATGTGTGTGGTCAGGCCTCTTAGTTTGTCAGATTTTGGGGAACAGCTTGGAGTTTTTCCCAGCTATGTTTTTCTGGCTGAATAACGACTAGCGCGTGTGCGTGTAACCGTACCTTGCATTGGCTGGAGCACTTAGGCCAATTTAGTGCCGTGTAACTCAAACCTGATGTTGGCACGCAAGCGGCCGCCTCCCTGGGGTCCTTCTCATCGTCATAGCGATGAGTGACAGGTGAAGGCATCAGGAATTGTGGGTACAGACCCCAGTTCCCATAATCCTTGTAGTCAAATTCAGTTTGTCATTTGGCACTTATGCACGTCTCTCCTCATAATGTCAGTCAAAGCATGAGACACAGCTCATTGTGAAACTAAAATCATGCATCTCATTATAATTTGCGTGAGTTTGCTCCATAGTCATATCATCCTATCGTCAGCCTGTGAGATCGCCGATTCACAATATTATCATGCTTATTTATTCAATTATTTACTTACTTCATAGCCGGAGAGTGAACCAACTCCAGGGTAAGGCCAAAAGCAGCCTAATGTTAGTATAATCTATTAACTACACATTATATTTTTTTGTCAAGTAGCATGTCATAAAATATTTTTAATATGACTGCATTTGTATCTAACATGATAACAATTTAATAGAAACATTTTAAGTTACTAATTTTAATGTTTATGTTTCCTCAGTTTTTCAAACAGCAGCTACAGAAAATGAGCAAAGAACATCATCACTGACTTCAGTCTAGCGCGGGTTTATGCACTTCAAAAAACACTCCCGTTATAATCAGTGAAGCCGTCTACACTGAATGATGAATAAATCTCTTATACTTACATCGCACGCGCATCTTCACTTTGTGGTTTATGATGTGAGAATTTGCGAGAGAGCAGAAGTCAGTCAGTGAGCAAGCACACTGAACAACAAAACTAGTGTTTCAGCAATGACTAATCTAAATATCTCTGATAGGACATTGCATCCATAAACTCAATGGAATCATGTGTTATAAGTTATAACGTGCAACACTAATAATAATAATAATAATAGTCTTGCTATCGTCAAAGACAGCAGTGACTTGTGAAAAATGTTTCTTGGGTAAACCTCATGAAAATATTTCATCCAAAAATCTAATTATATATTTTACATAAAAGAAAATGAAGCTTGTTTTTGTACCATAAATATTTTTTACATTTCAACATTATTTATATTACAGTTAAGCATGTTATATAATGTTTTGTAATGTATCCTAATGTTTTACTTTGCTTTTTTTATGGTCAGGATTTCATTAAGTTATAAATCTCATTACTGAAATATAATGATTTAAATAAAATTACTATAAATCAAAGGCAGTACATGATTTAAAAAATTAATAAATTAATAAATTAATTCTTCAACATCCCAAAAAGTCTTTACTTTCATATGGGAAATTACTTTCATACTTTCTGATTTTATGGTTCATCTCTTTGGTTGTTTTTATTGGTAAGTGTGTGCTGGTGTCAGTTCATGTCAAATCTGTCCATCTTTGTGTCGCGGCTCCTCTCGATAGCTCACTGTATTATTTCTGACTCTCTTTCTCTCACTCTGTCTTTTCGAAATTGTCCATGTGTCATCTGTTTATTTGGGGATGTGGTCAAATGAGATGCTGTTTGGCCCGTGTCTCCACTGTACTGTCTGAACTTTGTCTCTGTTTAAGGACACAACAAAGGCGACTTTAAATTCCCTTTTGCATCTGCTTGTGGGGTTTTTATTGTGACACAGCCACTTATGATGACAGGCATCTTAATGATAGATCAGTCACAACGTCTTCATCCAGAAATACACTCACTTCTCGCTTACTGTGTTTTACTGTCTCACACTCCTTTAAATATGTACTCCTCACATGTAGCTACTAATAAATATATCCTGTAAAGAAGTGCTAAATATATCCTGCAAATGCTGAATTTCTAACCTGTTTGTTTGTCTGTATTTTTCAGGGAAGAGTTTCACTCTCACCATCACTGTCTTCACAAACCCTCCTCAGGTGGCCACGTATCAGAGAGCCATAAAGATTACTGTAGACGGACCCCGCGAACCACGACGTGAGTGATGACACATGCAAATATAAATATACAAAACATTATATTTTGTGTGTGTGTATATATA
>NW_015626039.1:156487-159693 GCF_001515625.1 Sinocyclocheilus rhinocerous | reverse complement strand
TGTTGTCATTTGACCTTAAGACACTTTTAAGTGTTAAAATACTATTTGGAGCCAGAGATGTGATATATGTACTTCCAACTAGTGTTTTTATTATTATGTTAGTTCTCACTCTCATTTGATCAGTGTAAAACGGCAGACTAAAGCTGTGGTCAGTTTGTGTTTGATGTGGTTTGGCTGTTGGTGGCTGGATGGGGTTTCGTTTTGTCTCTACTGTGATTTTAGTCAGTTTAACAAGTAACGAGTGAGATTTAAGTCTGATTATTATATTGGTTCACAGGAAACTTTTTATGCCCCTTACAAACCAGTACATAGGCTAGTGTATATTACTATTATTACTTTAACATTGTTAAAATAACAGGACTATCATTAATATTGAGTTAAAAAGCGTGTCTCCTGCCTAAATACTTCTATTGGTATGCCACATTATTGGAATATTTCAGAATCATATTGGTTTTAGTCTAGTGTCTGTTGGTCAGACTAGTGTACTGTGTGTGTGTGTACACATTTCATTACATCAAATACACAAAATAATGTTCTTTTTAGCAACATCATATGACCCCTTTAAGGCGCAACATGTGAACGGCCCCAAGGTTTGTCTACACTGGACGCGACAAAGCGACCGTTGCATATCTGAACATATTTGAACTTTAGTGTTAAAATACTATTTGGGGCCAGAGATGTGATATATGTACTTCCAACTAGTGTTTTTATTATTATGTTAGTTCTCACTCTCATTTGATCAGTGTAAAACGGCAGACTAAAGCTGTGGTCAGTTTGTGTTTGATGTGGTTTGGCTGTTGGTGGCTGGATGGGGTTTCGTTTTGTCTCTACTGTGATTTTAGTCAGTTTAACAAGTAACGAGTGAGATTTAAGTCTGATTATTATGTTGGTTCACAGGAAACTTTTTATGCCCCTTACAAACCAGTACATAGGCTAGTGTATATTACTATTATTACTTTAACATTGTTAAAATAACAGGACTATCATTAATATTGAGTTAAAAAGCGTGTCTCCTGCCTAAATACTTCTATTGGTATGCCACATTATTGGAATATTTCAGAATCATATTGGTTTTAGTCTAGTGTCTGTTGGTCAGACTAGTGTACTGTGTGTGTGTGTGTGTGTGTGTGTGTGTGTGTGTGTTTTAATAGCATATCTTTATATGAGCGCATATCACGCTGTGCTCTCGTGTTGGTGGCTGTGGTGGGTCTATTCCCCGTTGGTCCGTTATTCCGGTCGGGAATCCATTGGACGGTGCCACCCCGCATATTCTGGCTCTGTCTGGCGGGATGCGCTGGCCTCGTCTTCAAAGCGCTCAGACACGCTCTCTGATTTCAGCGGGACTTCCTCTCCTCGCGTGCACGCCGACGACTGCGCGGATGAGTGCGGCTGATGGTTTCACACAGCTGTGGCTGCGTCTTTTCTGTTCCTTTCCGTTTGCCTTTTTCTCTCATCGCCTGCGATCATTAGTCCCACTGTGCTCTCTATGTGTGAGGTCAGAGCGACACACGCACACATTAGACACCACAGCGCCCCCTACTGGTGCAATGACAAGCTCATTCAACATCATTAGTAGGAAGTGAGGTGTACAGAAGTGTGTGTGTGGTCAGATCATGGTGTATATGTTGTGTGTGTCTTTAAGTGGCTTTGATTGTGTTAACGGACAGACAGTAACTAAATCGTTCTTCCTCATCTCCATTCTGTATGTGTGTGTGTGTGTGTGTGTGTGTGTCCAGGCCACCGACAGAAGCCCGATGAAGCGGTAAAGCCAGGCGCGTTAGCTTTCTCTGAGCAATTGAGGCGAAGTGCCATGCGGTGCAGTCCACACCACGGTCCTGCCCCTAACCTCCGCCCAGCCCTCAACACGCCCCCCTTCAGCAGTCCCGCCCACAGCCAGATTTCCGGTGAGTTAGACGTCAAAACCTCTCTGTACCTTACGCACATCTACATCACTGATGACACACGAGGGCAGTGCTGTTTATTAGTTCTATTCAATTCCATTCTGTTCTGCCCTATTCTATTCTAGATTCTACTCTTCTACTGAAGGTAGACCTGTTTGTTAATTTTATTCAATTCCATTCTATTCCCTTCTGTTCTGTCCTGTTTGATTCTATATTGTGCTCTTCTACTGAGGGTAGACTTGTTTGTTAGTTCTATTCTATTCTATTCTATTCTACTCTACTCTACTCTACTCTTCTATGTAGAGGATTGTTCTTCAGTTCAGTTTTTATTCCTATTCCAGAATTCCCAAACTTTTTAATTTCCTGGTTAAGTTTATTTCCTAATTAAATGTAAAAAACAAATGTTTTTAGTCAGCTGAACTGACTGATTTTTTTTTTTTGCATTTACTTTTATGTTGTATATATTTAGATATTTACTTATACATTTACTTTTCCCCCTAATATTTATTCATATTTAAATATTTATTAAAATTTTATATCAAATATTTATTAAAGGGGTCATATGATGCGATTTCAATTTTTCCTTTCTCTTTGGAGTGTTTACAAGCTCTTGGTGCATAAAGAAGGTCTGTAAAGTTGCAAAGACAGCGGAGTCCAGCCCGGGGTCGTCACATGTGGTTGCCGCAAGCCCGCCCGCCGCACCGTTCTCAAGCCCACCGGCCGCTGCTCACTCAAGCCGGCCTCCGCTCACTCTAGCCGTCCGCTGCTCACTCTAGGCCTCCGGCCTCCACTCACTCTAGGCCGCCGTTAACTCTAGCCCCCGGCCTCCGCTCACTCTAGGCCTTTAGAAATACAGTGATATAAAAACACCCATGCCGCGTTTTGATTTTGAAACATGCAGTGCTCATGTTTATTTAACGAAATCAAACGCCACAAATAAATCAATGTATGGGAAACACTGGTAATGTGTATCAAAATATCAGAAATGTGTTTAAAAATAATATCACCGTTATTGAAAAAAATTATATTGCCATATATATTGATATAACATTATTGTCCAGCCCTAGTTACTAAATTTAAATTTTACATTCATTTTTGACACTTCACACATAGAATAAAAATGAACATAAGAATAACAGAAGTAAATCTAAAAACAAAATAATAGAAATGATAAATGAACATAAATCAAAAATAGAAATAAAAATTAACAAACTTCCTGCATTTTCCCCAAACTGGAGTTTGGCAAACCCTGCTCTATTCTATTCTATTCTATTCTATTCTATTCTATTCTATTCTATTATAGTC
>NW_015626039.1:137563-156293 GCF_001515625.1 Sinocyclocheilus rhinocerous | reverse complement strand
AACCCCTTCTCTATTCTTTTCTATTCTATTCTATTCTATTCTATTCTATTCTATTATAGTCTAGTCTAGTCTAGTCTAGTCTAGTCTATTTGTAGTCCGTCAGCCCTACTAAACCCACTGTAGATAATTCTAAGCATCACTGACCTCATTAGAGTCAGTTATAAAATCATATGAATTACTTTTCTGGAATAGAAACATTTCATAAAATCAATCAGAATTTAAAAAAAAAAAACTCTTGAGTTGTGCTTTTGCATTAGTGTGTAATAGTTCAGGGATAGTGAAAGGAAGTGTGTGTGTGTGTGTGTGTGCGGCACGTTGTTTTTGGTTCTGCTTGTTCCTGGCAGGTGACGGGGGGAAGCGGGGACACATCACACATCAGACGTTCAGACATAACAAATACAGCGAACAAGGCCTCCTTTGATTGAAGCTTAGACAAGCATGCCAGAGCGTGCTGCCACACACACACACACATGCAGTGGAAGGGAAAGTTTACAATCCTCAAAAGCCTTGTGGGGGCCACAAATGTTTCTTTGCTCTTTCATTGTTTCTTTTGAGCATTACAGCATATGCAATCTTCCTGCAGATTTATGGCAATCAAACGTGTGATACCTTGTGTGAAGCATATTCATTTATTAAATATTTTGAGTAATTTGATTACGCCGTCAGCTATGAATAAGTGGCATTCAAACACAATGTGTTTTTGCGTTGAAAACAGTTAGATGGAGTGCAGTAGTTTTGAGTTTCCCCAGATTATAATTTAAATTATAAAGCAGGGTTGCTGAAAGATTTTTTCTGAAAGAAGTCTCTTTTGCTCACCAAGGGTGTGTTTGTTTGAACAAAAACACAGGAAAAATAGTAAATATTATTACAATTTAAAATAACTGTTATATATTTGAATATATGTTCAAATGTAATTTATCCCTGTGGTGCAAAGCTGAATTTTCAGCATCAATACTCCAGTCTTTGGTGTCACATGATCCTGCATGTGATCATTCTAATAAAATATAAAAATAATAATATTCTAATAATATAAAAATCATTCTAATATAATATAAAAATAATAATATTCTGCTTCATATTTTTGTGGAAACCTTGATACATTTTATTTTTCAGGATTCTTTGATGAATAGAAAGTTGAAAATAACTTTTTTAAATAGAAATCTTTTGGAACATTTAAACGTCTTTACTGTCACTTTTTTTAATTTAATGCATCCTTGCTGAATAGAAATATGAATTTCTTTCAATCTTTTGAACAGTAGTGTATATATTCAGAGCCATCTTCTGAGAAATCAACCGATCACAGCTCTAAGTTTGGCCCCAGCAGCACTTCTGCATTTCACGTGGTTTAAAACATTTCCCAATCTGAAAACACAGACCTCCCGCTCCGAAACACTGAGATCCTCTTAGTTTCTCTTCCCCTTCATGGGTGCAGATGGGAGAAAGGTGTGTGAGAGAGAGAATCACAGAAAGATGAGCACCTTGCAAATGCGTAACGAGGAGGAAGCAGAACGCAGAAAAGAGGAAGTGAGACGTGTTTGACAGGAAGCAGGCTTGTGTGAAAATCCCTCATTCAAAGCGCAACCAAATCTAGTGCTGTTTTATTTTATTCATGGAAATAAGGTGATTAAATTAGACAAATTGGTTTGAAACCAAAATGATGTTAGTTAGTGCTGGTCTGGATGGTGGAGCTGTTTACTGATTAAAATGTAGACTTCCTAAAACACCGAAGTTTGCATTTAAAAGTCTTACTTAAAAAAATAATTGAATTTTCTAAGAAGCATCAGACAAACTTGACAAGCCCTGAGTGATAAATGTTGCCGTGGCATTGAGCTGAATGGCTGGATGGAGTGATGAAAGGACCGAACCGGGCCGGACTGTATGTTTCCTGCCGCGTGCTTCTCTCTGATCTACCGGCCAGAAATAGCAGCGGGATTATGGTCAGCAGAAACCGTTATTAAGTCATTCAAGAGCTCTCTTTCTCTCTCTTTCTTTGCTACTTCTCTTTTCATACCATGAAAATTAGAAGCAGCTGCTCTCATGGGCCCGATGTGTCCGTGTTTGTTTGAGTGCCGACGTGTTTGGATGAGCTCTGCTGCATGCAGATTTGAGGAAACGCATAAATGTGCATTTGTAACTCTTGTTTGTGGAGGTTTCTGGTTTGGCCAAAAGTGTGTGCAGATTTTTAGGGAAGTTTCGACAAAAGGCTGTTTGGAAACTGATTATATTTTTATTATATTATAGCTTAATATTTTGTATTTTAGCTTCTTTTATTTTTATTTGTTTATTTATAAATATGAATATTTATGTCTGTATGTTTCTTTTTATTTCGGTTTTAGTTTAGGTTTTTAATGTAATATTTGTGACCCTGGACCACAAAACCAGCCTCTGAAAGCTGAATAAATAAGCTTTCCATTGATGTATGGTTTGTTAGGATAGGACAATATTTGGCCGAGATACAACTTTTTGAATATCTTGAATGGGTGCAAAAAAATCAAAATACTGAGAAAATCGCCTTTAAAGTTGTCCAAATGAAGTTCTTAGCAATGCATATGACTAATCAAAAATTAAGTTTTAATATATTTGGAGTAGGAAATTGACAAAATATCTTCATGGAACATGATCTTTACTTAATATCCTAATGATTTTTGGCATAAAAGAAAAATCAATAATTTTGACCCATACAATGTATTTTTTGGCTATTGCTACAAATATACCCCAGCGACGTAAGACTGGTTTTGTGCTCCAGGGTCACATTTATATGTGTGTTTGTATAGTTTTAGTTGTAGTTTTTATTTTAGCAAATTTAATGCTTCAACTTAAGCTTCACAAATGTCCTCAGTCACTTTGATTTCTCCAAATAGTTTTGGAAAGTTGATGAAATGGAGCAAATGGAACTAGCTGAAGGGGATTTTGGAAGCTAGAAACCCCTTGATAACTGAGACTTTGGTTACAATCAAATAGTTTTGGAAAGTTGATGAAATGGAGCAAATGGAACTAGCTGAAGGGGATTTTGGAAGCTAGAAACCCCTTGATAACTGAGACTTTGGTTACAATGTTCACAACTTTGATCATTCCCGCAAATCAAACCTCAGAGGATCGGAATGAATTCTTCTCAAGAAAACAATTTCAAACCCACTTCTAAAAGACATGTTTCCATACTAAGAGTCATTACAGAAACACTTTCCCAAGTCAGCTCTTCTCACCTAGAAATGATTATTCTGTCATTATTTACTCACCAAACCCGTATGCACCTCATTTTTCCATGGATGACAGAAATAGATTAGTAGAGCTGCTCCGATTGGCAATAATCCATTAATCAAATAATCAGATCTTCATAATGCATCTTCAGAGTAACATATTTAAATATATGATAATGGGGGTAGGGAATTTAAATATCGGTCTGTTTTTTGCACATTTGGACTTACTGTATGACTGGAAAATAGTGTATATATAGAGTTATGTGAACTACTCTTATAATCCTTTTATGGAGCATTTAGTCCTATTTAGATCCAAACAGGTTTGGAACAAAATGAGGGAGTATTTTCATTTGTAGGTCCCTTTTATTTTAGTACTATATATATATATATATATATACTTTTATATTATTTATTAATATTTTGATGTAGATTTTATTTTTATATTTTCAGTTTTCATTTTAATTTTAGTTTGTTCTAGTAATTGTATGTACTTTTGTCATTTGTACATGTACATTTTTTTTATATATTTTTACAAATATTTCTACTTTAATTTAGTTTTAGTAATTTTAGTACTTCAACTTCAACTTATTTTATTTGAGTTTGTTGCCAAGGCAGTAGTAAAAAATTTTTTAAGCTGAAGTCTAATATGTATATATTTTTTTTTTTCAGCTTTATTGATATTATGATATAATATTATTTGTATATTTTCAGTTTTCATTTTAATTTTAGCAATTTTATGTTTTATTTTGATCAATTTTATATTTATTATGCTTTTATATATTTCTATTTAACTTTATATTTATTTCGGTTGTACTTTTAGTCATTTTAGTACTTCAACTTAAATTTATTTTATTTCAGTTGCCAAGACTGAATTTTATTTTTATCTAATATTTTATTTTAGCAT
Organism: Sinocyclocheilus rhinocerous; assembly: GCF_001515625.1. Classification (NCBI taxonomy): domain Eukaryota; kingdom Metazoa; phylum Chordata; class Actinopteri; order Cypriniformes; family Cyprinidae; genus Sinocyclocheilus; species Sinocyclocheilus rhinocerous. The sequence continues at coordinate 152,192 of NW_015626039.1, read as the reverse complement.
TATTTAAGTTTTATTTTAAGCTTCATTTCAATTAGTTTATTTTTAATTTATAATAAGTCTTAGTATTAGTTAACAACAAAAGCACTGATTTGTAAGTAGCTTATATTTGGTGTGTATTCGGTGTGTATTTCTCCCATCTCCATTTTTGGTAGCCGTGTGTGTGGGTGTGTGTTAAAGCCCAGTAAAAAATGAGTCCCGCTCGCACCGGATGCCCGAATCCACCTCCAACCACCCACCCAGCCATGTGTGACTCCTGCTTCAGATCACAAGCCCTGAGTCTGGGGAGGGAGGCAGGAAAAAAGGGGGTTTCTGGAGGGCCTGGCAGCGGGCCACGCTCTGGCTGCACTTGAAACGGGCCGCACACTTTTTGGCCGCTGTGCATAATTTGCTTCCTCTCTGATGGCTCTCCCTTCCCTTCAGTCTGGAAGTCTGCAGGCGATCGGCGAGCGTTTATTAGACCATGGGGAGAGAGAGAGAGAGAGAGAGAGAGAGTTTTTTTACTTTTAAACATCTCTTTAATCACCAGAAAACATTAATCAGTTAGGATATATATATATATATATATATATATATATATATATATATATATAATAAAGACAAATTGTACAGGTATAAAAAAATAGGAAAAGTCAAAAATCTGAGAGAGAGAGAGAGAGAGAGAGAGAGAAAGAGAGACTCGTACTCAGAGAATGTCTTCTCCTCCTCCTGCTCTTCTCACTCCATTATTCAGTGTCCTCGTGTCTTGAATAAAGGTCCTTTTTTAATATTCTACTGATTTTACATACACTACCATTGAAAAGTTTTTGAAAGAAATTAATACTTTTAGCAAGGATGCATTAAATTGTGACAGTAAAGACATTTATAATGTAACAAGGGATTACTATTTCCAATAAATGCTGTTCTTTTTAACTTTCTATTCATCAAAGAATCCTGAAGCAGCACAACTTTTTTTAACATTGATAATAATCTTATTTTAGCATTATTTAAGTTTTATTTTAAGCTTCATTTCAATTAGTTTATTTTTAATTTATAATAAGTCTTAGTATTAGTTAACAACAAAAGCACTGATTTGTAAGTAGCTTATATTTGGTGTGTATTCGGTGTGTATTTCTCCCATCTCCATTTTTGGTAGCCGTGTGTGTGGGTGTGTGTTAAAGCCCAGTAAAAAATGAGTCCCGCTCGCACCGGATGCCCGAATCCACCTCCAACCACCCACCCAGCCATGTGTGACTCCTGCTTCAGATCACAAGCCCTGAGTCTGGGGAGGGAGGCAGGAAAAAAGGGGGTTTCTGGAGGGCCTGGCAGCGGGCCACGCTCTGGCTGCACTTGAAACGGGCCGCACACTTTTTGGCCGCTGTGCATAATTTGCTTCCTCTCTGATGGCTCTCCCTTCCCTTCAGTCTGGAAGTCTGCAGGCGATCGGCGAGCGTTTATTAGACCATGGGGAGAGAGAGAGAGAGAGAGAGAGAGAGTTTTTTTACTTTTAAACATCTCTTTAATCACCAGAAAACATTAATCAGTTTTTTTATATATATATATATATATATATATATATATATATTTTATTAATGCAAATAAACATTCCTCAAATGCCTGATGGTTCATTTGAAAATGACTTTTTTTTATATATATATTTAGTCTGAATAATCAAGTAAGCCTAAGCTGCTTCAGTCCAGTAATTGTTCGTCTGGAAATACTACTATATTACTATATTATAAAAGTTATTATGTCCACATCATAAAAACCAATAAACAAAAAATAAAAAATACAGAATTACACTACCTTTTACATGTTAAAAATATCAATCAGATGACAGAAGGCATGTAGTGGGTCAGTTTTGATCATGTTGATAATTTAGAGGCCTTATAAACGCATGAATTAATGATATATTAAGCTTTATTTTTGGTCTGGCCAGTCGAGGAGAAATGTCAAACTGCGACACCTAGGGGTCATTTTAATGTTTGCCAGTTTATGCGTTTAATAAATAATAATAATAATAATAATAATAGTAAAAATGAGCTCCATACTTGAGTGAAAGTTTAGCATCACCTACCCAAGATCCCTTCACCTCAGTGTGAATGTTATTAAACTCCAGAGTGTCTCCCATCTCTGTAAACAAACACACATCAACACAGAGGCATAACATTAGCATCGCATTCCTCACGAGAAGGATATATATATATATATATATATATATATATATATATATATATATAATAAAGACAAATTGTACAGGTATAAAAAAATAGGAAAAGTCAAAAATCTGAGAGAGAGAGAGAGAGAGAGAGAGAGAAAGAGAGACTCGTACTCAGAGAATGTCTTCTCCTCCTCCTGCTCTTCTCACTCCATTATTCAGTGTCCTCGTGTCTTGAATAAAGGTCCTTTTTTAATATTCTACTGATTTTACATACACTACCATTGAAAAGTTTTTGAAAGAAATTAATACTTTTAGCAAGGATGCATTAAATTGTGACAGTAAAGACATTTATAATGTAACAAGGGATTACTATTTCCAATAAATGCTGTTCTTTTTAACTTTCTATTCATCAAAGAATCCTGAAGCAGCACAACTTTTTTTAACATTGATAATAATCAGATTTTTTTCTTGAGCAGCAAATCAGCATCTTAGAATGATTTCTGAAGGATCGTGTGACACTCAAGACTGGAGTAATGATGCTGAAAATTCAGCTTTGGTCACAGGAATAAATTATGTTTTACAATATATTCACATAGAAAACAGTTATTTTGAATTGTAATAATATTTCACAATTTTTACTGTATTTTTGATTAAATGCAGCCTTGGTTAGAAGAAGATTTTCTTTCCAAATCATTAAAAATCCTACTGACCACACACCTTTGAACGCCAGTGTAAATATCATAGTGCATTAATATGGCAATCATTTACTATATTATCATCCGATACCATCACTGTACCACTGTTTTGTAAGAGATGTGAGCATGTGAGTTTAGTGAGCTGGACAGAAAAACTGTAATGCATAAACCGTGTGTGTGTGTGTGTGTTTGTGCAGGTGTGTGTTTATGTCTGTGTTCTCATTAACCATTAATACTATTTCTGTATTTTTAGGGTATTTCTTGTATTTTCTAGTGAAGTAGAGCAGTCATAAAGTCATTTACTGAATATGAATATTTGGTTTTAGATTCTAGGCAGATGCAAACGTCTCCATCCTGGTCGTACGAGCAGTCATACCCTTACCTGGGCCCCATCTCCACCCCAGCGGTTCACCCCACCACACCCATCTCCCCCAGGCCCAGCGCTATACACTGTGAGTTTCACCATGGTGCACGCCTACTTTTTTAAAATTCTATCTATCTATCTATCTATCTATCTATCATCTATCATCTATCACTAATCTATCTATCTATCTATCTATCTATCTATCTATCTCTAATCTATCTATCTATCTCTAATCTATCTATCTATCTATCTATCTATCTATCTATCTAATCTATAAAATATTTAGAAATTCAAATGTGTATATATATGATGGAAAAATGTATGATTTTTTCATATAACAAAAAGGTTTTTAATACTTTTATTTAACAATAGCCCCGTTTTACACACACGATTTAGCAACTACAATAAACAGATAACATGTGAGGAATTTTGGAGATGTTTCTGCACAGACAAAAGACAACAGAAATCTCACACACATCTCCTCTAGAGTTTCAGATCTCAACAGTGTCTCAAACTGAGCTCAAAAGTCTACAATCAAAACTCAATTTGATCTCAGTATAAATTAAAACATTTCTCATCCAATGATCTGAGCTGCTCCACATTGATTTCACATCTCTGTACTTGTACTGGATGATAACTAGTGACTCATTTGGCCCATTTTTAACTATATAACTAAGCAAATGTTTTGTGTTCCTCTAGGTCCAGATCTGACGGCGTTCACTGACCCTCGTGTCGGTCTAGAGCGTTCCTTCCCATCGCTCCCCTCCCTCCCGGACGGCCGTTTCTCAGACCCACGGGTTCCGTACCCAACCGGAGCGTTCACGTACACACCCACCCCTGTCACCAACGCCATCGGCATTGGCATGTCAGCCATGACCAGCCCGGCGGGCCGCTACCACACATACTTACCCCCAGCATACCCTGCGGCCTCCTCCCAGGCTCAGGCCGGACCCTTCCAGGCCGGCACGTCCCCATATCACCTTTACTACAGCAGTGCCGCCGGCTCTTACCAGTTCTCCATGATGCCGGGTGGAGGAGGAGGGGGCGAGCGCTCGCCACCGCGCATCTTACCGCCCTGCACCAACGCCTCCACAGGCTCTGCCCTCTTGCACCCCTCTCTGCCCAATCAGAGCGAGGTGGTGGTGGAGGCAGAGGGAAGCCACAGCAGTTCACCAACCAGCATGCCAGTGGAAGCCGTCTGGAGGCCGTATTGACGTTTAAAGCAGTCGTTGACCAATAGGACGAGGGCAGCTGAATGAGGTGGTTTCTGTTTGGACTCAATGGACAGACTTATGTTTTTCACAGAACAGCATGAGACTCATTTGTTTGTTTTAAAGCTGTGGATAGTTTGTATTATTATTATTATTATTATTATTAATATTATTGTTGTTATTATTATTATTATTGTTGTTCGTCTCATCATCACTGTGCGGAATTGTTCATCAGCTCCACCCAGTTTTATGTAAAACAGAACTCACCATGTTACATCTAAGGTCAGAAACAGACTCTACACAAGTACTCAGATGCAGATGTGAGCGCTTAGCCGACATGATGTAAGCAATTTAACACAATTTGGGTGTTAATAAATGCATATCTCTAAAGAATAGAACAGTCCACCTAACAAAAAGAAAATATATTTGCAACCACTTAGCTCACAAAACAACTTATGCATACATTTTTAAAAATAATAAATAAAATACTAGTAATGAATATAAGCTAAAAATTAAAGCGATTAAAGAAATATTCATAATGCATTTTAAGTTCTGATTGTTTTTATTGCAGTCTAATGATTGCTTATTGTTTTATTTCTGCTTTTGACAATAATTGAATATTTAAGTAAATATTGCATCAGTTATCAGACACATAATACAAATAATGAATATCAAATATGCTATAAATAAAATGAATTATGAATACTTTTATTGTAGTCTAATGATTAATACTGCTTTTTGACAATAATAAGTATTGGTTAAGTTATCAGACACCTAATAAAAATAATTAGTAGTTGATCTCTATAGAATTAATTTCAAGTAAATGATCAAAAACATGCAAAATAACTTTGCAGGAATATAGTGCTATATGCCATACATTAAAATATTGATATACTGTATAAATACGTTAAATATTGGTTTAGTTACCAGATACTTAATAAAAATAATATCAGAAAACAATCTGAGTTGATCTGAATGGTAACTGAATGGAGTCATGTCCACTAATTTTGCTCAGTTCTTTTCAAACTTCACCGTAACTGTAGTTGACCGTAGAAGAAGATGATTTACGCTAATGTCCATTTGCGATATCGCCATCGCATTGCATTCTGACACATTTCTGAATGTAAAACATGCATGAAATGAAGCTTGTGTTGCTGGAAGAGTTTGTGTTGAACTTGTGTAGAGTCTGTTTGGGATCTAATACTTTTAAATTGATCTACAATATAGAATCCAAATGTAGTCCATTCACGAATTGTGTGACTAGGTCAACAAATGCCAAATAAGTCCCCAGCCTGCTGTTTCTTTCCCGCTCCATTGTCGTTCCCGAAGCCGAGGTGAACAAAGCGAAGCCTCTGCTGGCGGCGATATGCTCTTAAGAGCTTTAACAGACTTTTGACTCTTTACATTTCCAGGTTTACGAGACTTCGCCCGGTCAATGGCTTTAACGGTCGTTCTCTCCGCCAGATTTACAGCGCAACATGGTCTCTGCGAATTAAAGCTTTCCAATTGATGCTCTCACGTCACGGTTTGATGGTCGGCTGAATGGAAGATGGGAGAATCATGGACCTGATTTTTTGTGTAAATAGATTGTAAATGACGGCGGTTAATGGTGGTTTGATCGCTTCACACACTCGACACAGTTCTCAACTTCCACAATTGTGAAACGAGCAAAACCTTTTGAAATGCAGCTTCATTATTTCCTTTTTGTCCCTTTTCGACATTTCTTTGGAAAATATAACACTTTGTTGTGAAGAAACTGCTTATTTCTATACCACGTGTACTGTGTTTATTTCTTTTCAGTGGTGTTTTCAGTGTGTGCGTCATCCTGCAGAGTTTCAAATCATCTAAAATTATGGTACCATAGTATTGTTGTTACAGTGATATAACATGGACTTCACATGCTCCAAAGTACATGTACTGTATTTAATGCAGCTGTCCAATTAGCATAGCACCTGGTCGCCTTGTGACTCTTTACATGTCCAGGTTTACGAGACTTCGCCCGGTCAATGGCTTTAACGGTCGTTCTCTCCGCCAGATTTACAGCGCAACATGGTCTCTGCGAATTAAAGCTTTCCAATTGATGCTCTCATGTCACGGTTTGATGGTCGGCTGGATGGAAGATGGGAGAATCATGGACCTGATTTTTTGTGTAAATAGATTGTAAATGACTCTGGCAGTTAATGGTGGTTTGATCGCTTCACACACTCGACACAGTTCTCAACTTCCACAATTGTGAAACGAGCAAAACCTTTTGAAACGCAGCTTCATTATTTCCTTTTTGTCCCTTTTCGACATTTCTTTGGAAAATATAACACTTTGTTGTGAAGAAACTGCTTATTTCTATACCATGTGTACTGTGTTTATTTCTTTTCAGTGGTGTTTTCAGTGTGTGCGTCATCCTGCAGAGTTTCAAATCATCTAAAATTATGGTACCATAGTATTGTTGTTACAGTGATATAACATGGACTTCACATGCTCCAAAGTACATGTACTGTATTTAATGCAGCTGTCCAATTAGCATAGCACCTGGTCCAAAATAGTACTTTTTCGTCTTATAGAGACCATTACAACTGCAGCCATATGTACAGGCAAGCAACATTCCAGTTTCCTTAAGAAAGTGTTAAAATCTAGTTTGTATATTTTTTAATTCTTTTCTGAACAGTTTCAGCAGAGACAAAGATGGATTTGCTATTGAAGGACTCAGAACTATTGTTTTAAGGCTAACACGAAATCAAAATTGTCTCAGATAATACTGTGAACGATTGATCAATGCACATGGTCATCATAATCCAATTGTCAAATGAATTTCCTTCTTATTTTTCAGCCAGCTGTCAAATAGATACACTTATGATCACGCAATCAAGAGTCAAGATTTGTATTTGAAACATACACAGTAAACCTGGCCAGCTACTTTGACTGGGCATTAAGTATAAATAAATAGTAAGCAAAAATGGAAAAATAAGATAAGAAAAATAATGAAAAGATCATAATAATAGCAAAATACAGTAGCAATAAGGTAACAAGTCAACTGTGTTATTTTAGTATCATAGATAGCCTACTATTATAGTTTTATAATATTTATTTTATAATATAGTTGAATTACTTTTATTTTTATATTTTTTGTTTTCATTTTAATTTTAGTTAAAGTTTTAGTAATTTTGTTGTGTTTTTGTCATTTTTATTATATATATATTTTTTAATATGTCTATAGTTTTCATTATTTTAAATTTTTTTTTACAATTTTAGTTTCAGTTATTTTAGTACATCAATATAATGAAAATAAGAAATGTTGCCTTGGCAACCAACTGCAATAACATACGTTTTTATTTTAGTTTACGTTTATTATTATATTATTATTAACAAAAGTTGTTTCATTGTTTTTTTTGTTTTTTTGTAGTTATAATAACCCTGTGAGTCAAGTCACATTTATTTAGGTTTTGTTCTCATTCAAATGCATCAGTGCAGTTAAATCGATAATATTACTAAATATTAATTGTCGATAATGAGTAACGAGTGGTCAAATGTACAGAGATATGCAGAGTACGAGGAAATAACCTAGCTAATAATAATAATAATAAAACAATTTTAAAATGTTTTTTTCTTGGTTATGCGAACATTTAGAGAACATTCCATTTTAACATTTTGCAAACATTATGGGAACGTTACTTTTGGATGTTCTACAAGTAACATTTAAAAACTTTAAGACAAACGTCTAACTGAAGTGTTACAAATAAATAAATAACATTACTTGAACGATGTATAAACGTTTTTGTGCTAACATTTTGAGAACCTTTTAAAAGATCCAACAAACACGGAACACGTTTTTGTTTTTTGTTTTTTTTGCAGTGAGCGGCGCCTTTTTTTACAGTTTTAGTTTCAGTTATTTTAGTACATCAATATAATGAAAATAAGAAATGTTGCCTTGGCAACCAACTGCAATAACATACGTTTTTATTTTAGTTTACGTTTATTATTATATTATTATTAACAAAAGTTGTTTCATTGTTTTTTTTGTAGTTATAATAACCCTGTGAGTCAAGTCACATTTATTTAGGTTTTGTTCTCATTCAAATGCATCAGTGCAGTTAAATCGATAATATTACTAAATATTAATTGTCGATAATGAGTAACGAGTGGTCAAATGTACAGAGATATGCAGAGTACGAGGAAATAACCTAGCTAATAATAATAATAATAAAACAATTTTAAAATGTTTTTTTCTTGGTTATGCGAACATTTAGAGAACATTCCATTTTAACATTTTGCAAACATTATGGGAACGTTACTTTTGGATGTTCTACAAGTAACATTTAAAACCTTTAAGACAAACGTCTAACTGAAGTGTTACAAATAAATAAATAACATTACTTTAACAATGTATAAACGTTTTTGTGCTAACATTTTGAGAACCTTTTAAAAGATCCAACAAACACGGAACACGTTTTTGTTTTTTGTTTTTTTTGCAGTGAGCGGCGCCTTTTTAAAATTGTTTTCTATTGTTTATGCGCCCCTGACGACTCACGTTTTTAAACTTGAAAAACGCATTCTGTGTGATCGGGGCCTAAGAAGGTTTTGCTCCCATTAAGTTCTGAAAACGTTATTTCTGAATGTTCTCTGAACTTTCAAAACATCCAGATTTTTTAACATTTTAAAAAACGTTGTTGCTTAGTTATGCAAACATTAAAGCTAGCATTCCGTTTTATCACTTTGCAAACATCATGAGAAAGTTACTATTGAATGTTCCTTTAAACAAGTAGTAACATTTAAAAACGTTAGACAAGCGTATAAATAATATCTTAAAAACGTTATAACTTTGACCAGATAACTATTGGTCTATCTATTGGTCTAATGAGCATGTGCCAGTGCTAAACGCCCCGTCTTTTATGCTCATGTGTCTGTGTATACTATTCTCGACCCAGGAAGAATTTACACAGAGACAAGCCTCGACCTGCCCACAGCCTGCAGATAAGACAGATAAACTGCTCTCTCTCGCTCGCTCACGTTTACAATGTTACTTCCCCTCAATTTGTACTTCCCTCTTTCTGGCCAGAATTAAACACAGACCCGCAGGAGACACAGAGGCTAAATAAATGGCAGACCTGTCCCAGGACACTGTCAGCCGGGCCTCGGCTATAATTGTGGTCTAGGAGTCGGGCCAAGGCCTATAAAATCAAATCGCCTTTATAAAAAGAGCAGGGGGTGTATGAGCAGCATGACAGAAACACCCACAAACACACACCGCTGGCTGTCTGTCTGTCTGTGAGAGAAATACTCGGCTGAATATGCTGTGAAATTGAGTATTTCTAGTAACCAGAGCCTGTCTGGTGCTTTTGTGCTTCAATTCTACTTGATTATTTTGGAAAGATATTCCACCGTACAAAAACAGAAAATATAATTGCAACCATCTAGATCACAAAACAACTTTGCATACATACTAATATGGTACAGTATATGCCATGAATTTTTTTAAATAATTAAATATTTAAATAATATTAAAATATAAAAAAAAAACTTAAAATAATATCAGAAAACAATATCAGTTGCAAATATCTTTGCATAAATATAAATCTATATACCATTCAGAACAATAAATTAATAATAAAATATAATGCATTTTGTTTTTTATTGCTATCTAATGATTACTTGCTAAAGTTTTAAAGTTTTTTTTTTTTTACAATAATTAAATATTTAACTAATCAGAATATAAGTTTTGCGAAACACAGTAAAACTAAGTTTACATAAAAAGCACAAAGAAATAAGGAATTTGCATATAAGAACAATTTTAGGTGTTAAATGTATTAAATGAAAAGAAAATAATAAATATTAACTATGTTAGTTGAAACAATAAATAAATAAATATGAACATTCTGTTTTTGCAGTGGTGTCCCTTTACTTTTCAGAAAAAATAAAATCTTAATTTTTGCATATGCATATTTGGGGGTTGAAAACTATTTGTGCACTGTTAAAAGTTACATTTTATTGTTATAAATACATATGTATTTCGCATTATAAAAAAATCTGCATGTTCCCATCATTCATCAAAGAGGCATCCTGTTATGCTATTGCAAACATAACATTTTAACACAAATACGTCTACGCGTTTATTTGCGTCATCACGAAACGGGCTGACGTAATTCCGCTCCGCGCTAAATTTTGAGTGTTGCGTTCCGAACAAAACAAGTCAATAATCTACCATAGTTCCCGCTTCACGCAACAATAATCGCCTGAAACGCTCACAATGTCGGAGTTAGGCTGCTACTCTCCCAGCTTTAAAAAACCATCCGATGTTCTCCGGATGAGAACATCGGATGAGATTATATCGGACACATAATTGTTATATTTGCACCGTTTTATTTTTAAAAATATTTAGTAGCCAAAATCGTGAATCGAATCGTGAGTTGAGTGAACCGTTACATCCCTACTAATTATTGATGCAGTTGTATTATGTTTATGATATAAAATAAATTTTACTTAAAACAGTTTTTTTATATTTTAAGTTTAAGCTCACTTAAGGACTTATTTAATAAGATTTTACCAGAAACTGTTTTATGTGTGGTTTCATATGGTTTTAGTATTTGTATTTTGTTTAAATAGTTTATGTTTATTTATTTTAAAGGGGACTGATGCATGAAATGCATGAACTGCATTTTTTTTATTATTTTATAATGTTCTCTGAGGATTACTTATAATCTTAGTGTAATTTTACATAAAAACATCATAATTTAGAAGTAATAGGATATTTTCTATCCTGTTTTTGAGCCTCTCTGCAGAACGGTCTGTTTTTATATGCGGGGCGCATTCGAGACCCACAAGTAAACGCCCACTGCTATGATTGGTTAACAGTTTCACTTATTAAATGGACGATACTGTGTCGTACTCTGAAAACAACATGGGCCATTTGGGTTAAAAATCTATAATACTCAGTATTTATCAAACGTTCTGGAACAGACAATGCAATAGTGGTAAAAGCATGTTTACTCACACTTATGTGTTGCGACATTACAGTTGGATCCACTCTAGTCAGACTGCATCTGATAAGTCATTATTGTATTATTATTAAAGCTATTTTAAATTTTTACAATATAAAATAATATTTGTGTTTTTCTGTTGAAGTATTGTTTTGTGAAAATATTGGGCTCATAGGGTTGTGGCAAGATTCATAATTATTAATATATATATATATATATATATATATATTTTTTTTTTTACTGTTACTGATTTTTTTATATATAATTTTACTGTTTATTATTTTATAAACATTTAAAAATTATTTATTACTTTCAGTCTCTCTGAAAAGCCTGCATCATACTGTCTTGTTTAAAAATGAATCTGTAGCAAAGTAAAGCAAACAAACAAATTGTGTTTCACTGATGCAATCTGGAGCTCTTTGCTAATTTTACCCCGTGTTTACACCGGACACAAGCGGCGCAACGCGACTATAGACTAGAGGTCGACCGATTGATCGGCCGGCCGATTTTGGGCAATTTTTAATTAATCGGCATCGGCCGATTGTGCTGCATATTAGGCTTTATAAAATATTAAAATGTGTAATTGTTGATTTTATTAAAATACTTTTGTTAAAATATTTTGTATACAGCTTTATGTAGTTGTATTTTGTGATTTGATATATTGTTTTTTTGTTTTGTTTTTTCTAAAGTTTTTTATTTATTTAGTTATTTCTAGTTTTATAGTGGGCTCATGGGGTAGTTGTGACATGATTGATATTTACTCATAATAATAATGTTATCATTAACTCAGTTATTCATTGTTTAGTATGTACGTTAAAAAAATTCTGATTTCACATAAGGTCATGTCAGCATGCAATTTTCTATATCAGGGCTTTACTGTAAATGCTGTTAAAAAAAACAGTATATCATAATCACTAGTTATCGTCCTTGTAAAACTGAATATCGTTATAATTCGCTTTATTCTATTAATTTTTTGGCATATTTACAGATACTCATGTGTTCACTTTATTCTGATCTCTCTGCAGACACCTGTTTCTCTCTCTGAAGATGATGATTTGTTTGAGGAGGATCTGTTTGAGCCGGAGAGATCCACTCCAGTGCTGAAGGTGTCTGTCTGATGACGGCTCATAGTTACTCATGATTTCTCTGTCATGGTTTTTTTTGTGGTAATTAGCTTAATTGCCGTGTGTTTGTCTCTAGAGTCCAGTGGCGGATTGTGACGTGGCTCCAGCTGAAGTGTGTCTGGAGTTCCCAGCTGATTGGTCCCTTAAAACGCGTGTGTTGTTCACGTCTCCTCAGTCGTTCTCCTGGGCTGAACATCTGAAGGCGCAGGAGGAGGCGCAGGGCTTGAGCTCTCACTGCAGGGCCGAGTACACCAGCTTACCTGCTAATATACAAGTAAGGACACAGTTACAGGGCACACTCTTGTCTTCAGATATTTTCTGCAAGAGATTTCAAACTAATAATAGAAGCCAGCCTACCAATAAATGATTTATAGTTTATTTTTTTATATTAAATATTAAATCTTTATGATTTTATATATAAAAGACTTATTTTTATTAGTTTTGTATACAGTTTTACTTTCAGTCTCTCTGAAAAGCCTGCATCATACTGTCTTGTTTAAAAATGAATCTGTAGCAAAGTAAAGCAAACAAACAAATTGTGTTTCACTGATGCAATCTGGAGCTCTTTGCTAATTTTACCCCGTGTTTACACCGGACACAAGCGGCGCAACGCGACTATAGACTAGAGGTCGACCGATTGATCGGCCGGCCGATTTTGGGCAATTTTTAATTAATCGGCATCGGCCGATTGTGCTGCATATTAGGCTGATTTATAGGCAGGCGCATCTGCGGGCAGCTGTACCGGAGAATCTCTCTCCCTCTGGCGGCGTGAGACGGAGCAACTCACACTCTGCAGCAGCGCCTTGTTCACACACAGCTTCAGCTAATGGCAGGGCAAAACAAACCATTTCAAACGCGTAATTACGTTTTACCCTACTAGAATTGATGCCGGAAAGTTATCATATTGCAACAAGTCATTTGCATGTGAAAGTAGAAACACGTGGAATTCAGACGAAACTTCTGGGCTGTGATTGGTCCCTTAAAACGCGTGTGTTGTTCACGTCTCCTCAGTCGTTCTCCTGGGCTGAACATCTGAAGGCGCAGGAGGAGGCGCAGGGCTTGAGCTCTCACTGCAGGGCCGAGTACACCAGCTTACCTGCTAATATACAAGTAAGGACACAGTTACAGGGCACACTCTTGTCTTCAGATATTTTCTGCAAGAGATTTCAAACTAATAATAGAAGCCAGCCTACCAATAAATGATTTATAGTTTATTTTTTTATATTAAATATTAAATCTTTATGATTTTATATATAAAAGACTTATTTTTATTAGTTTTGTATACAGTTTTATATGATTTAATTTGTGATTTAATCTAAATTGTAGTATTTTTTAAAATATTTAGTATTTATTTATGGTTTTATTTTTAATATTTACATTTATATTTGATTAATAAATAATATATTTTACTAATTTAATATGTTATTGTCTAATTATTAGGGATGTAACGATTAACCGCGAGCCGGTTGAAAATCGATTTAAGTATGTGACGATTCAAATCGGTTGAGATGCTAAACAAATCGCGATTCATTTAGGGGTAGGAGTTTATATGAATGTATGTCTGAGGGGAACTTACTTACGTCTTTCGATGGTATTTTTTTCTTTTCCTCTTGCCTCTGTATAATGCATATTAAAGTTCATATGTGCAGGCTGTGCAGTGTTGCCTTGTTTACAGCGGAAACCAAGGAAACTCTTTAAGTGCCGCCTGCTGGCAGAGAGTGAATCTGCGTCTCATTCACAGCTCATCTGTTGTTTCCTTGGATCATGATTCATTTTAATCTCTAATTTTAAATGGAAAGAGCACAGACAAAGCCTTATTTTTTTATATGAAGAGATTTATTTTATTTCACTTATTTATTTGATTTGGGGCTTGTTTTAAAATTTCTATTTACTTTTGTTATTTACATTTACATTATATTTATATTTTGTTATTTAGCAGACACTTTTATCCAAAGCGACTTACAAATGAGGACAATAGAAGCAATCAAAACCAACAAAAGAGCAATAATTTACAAGTGCTATATTAGTATATTATTATAGTGTTATATTTCAATTTCACAAAGAAACGTACAGTATTTTGTCCAAGCAAGAATAAAAGGACACATTTAATTTATAATTGGTCTTAAATCT
>NW_015626039.1:123529-137023 GCF_001515625.1 Sinocyclocheilus rhinocerous | reverse complement strand
ACTATCTTGAACCCTGCAATAAGCATTTACTCAAACTCTCTTTTATGAGATGAAGAAAAAAAAAAAAGAAAATCAGCCCAAAAAAATCGGCATCATATATCGGCCATCGGCTGCCCTGATTTCTAAATATCGGCATCGGCCAGAGAAAAACCCATATCGGTCGACCTCTACTATAGACAACAGAACCCATTATAATCTGCGATTCTGTCTACACTGGATGAGGCACGGATTGAAACAACAAATCTCCGACAGTAAACTGATAAACAGTAAACTGACAGTAAAACTCTATTTCTGACATACAAGCATTCGCGCCGCTCTGACCACCTGAAAGGAACTGATGATGCAACAGCGCTCGCGTCCGATGTAGATATGTTAGGATCACAAGGTAGGCAATTCAAAGACTATTTTTCACAACTCACTACACAGTGTCTTGTAATGTCATCTGTCTGGTTCTGTTGATGGAGTAATCCTGTGTTTGCATCTCTAGTATTTCCTCTCCTCCTACTGAAAGCGTGTATCAGTGGGCGGGGCTAAAGAGGCAGTGATGTAGAAGCAGGCGTTGATCTTCTCCTGTGGAGGCGATGCTTAGCCGCACTGTTACGTCATAAAGTGGCACATTCCAAAACGAGTTGTTTTCTGAGCTTGGTTTCAATAAAAGCTGTTTTTAAGCTAAAGAGAAAGTTTTGAGTTTTGAAACTTACAGGATGTTTTTATAGTACTTCTCAGTCTATATTCTCAGTGTGTATTTATGTTGTTTTGGTGTATGTTGCAGGATCCCAGGGGCTGTGCGGAGCTGCGATGTGGTTTTCAGCAGTGTCTTCAGTACTGGCAGCACCCATCGCTACCCTGGCTCTCCCTCTTCCCACGGATTGGCGCAGAGCGCAAGTTCTCTGGCAAGTGCATGCCATGGGCCCAGGACGCAACGCTGCTGCAGAATCTGATGAGTGACTGGTACAAGAGGGAAATGAGTTTAAGTGTCTGCCACATGCGTGAATATAATCATCGGCCCTCTAGATGCTGGCATTTTGTCAGCCTTTGAAAAACTATTTGACTAGATGCAACTGAATGTGTTGTTGACTGTTTTCTTGTGTGTTGTAGGTCTGTGAGTCTGACATCTCTGTACAGTCTCCTGAAGGCCCGACTGTGTCCATATTTCTACCTGTGCTCGTATCAATTCACAGTGCTGTTCAGGGCGGCCGGTCTGAGCAAAGTAAAGCAAACAAACAAACAGTGTTTCACTGACGCGATCTGGAGCTCTTTGCTCATTTTTCCCCGTGTTTACACCGGATGCTACTCTAGACAACAGAACCCATTATAATCGGCGATTCTGTCCACACTGGATGCGGCACGGATTGAAACAACAAATCCCTGACAGTAAACTGATGTCCCGCTCTATTTCTGACATACAAGCATTCGCGCCGCTTCTGACCTGAAAGAGAAATTGATTCGCGACATGACGCAACAGCGCTCGCGTCCGATGTAGATATGTTAGGATCACAAGGTAGGCAATTCAAAGACTATTTTTCACAACTCACTACACAGTGTCTTGTAATGTCATCTGTCTGGTTCTGTCGATGGAGTAATCCTGTGTTTGCATCTCTAGTATTTCCTCTCCTCCTACTGAAAGCGTGTATCAGTGGGCGGGGCTAAAGAGGCAGTGATGTAGAAGCAGGCGTTGATCTTCTCCTGTGGAGGCGATGCTTAGCCGCACTGTTACGTCATAAAGTGGCACATTCCAAAACGAGTTGTTTTCTGAGCTTGGTTTCAATAAAAGCTGTTTTTAAGCTAAAGAGAAAGTTTTGAGTTTTGAAACTTACAGGATGTTTTTATAGTACTTCTCAGTCTATATTCTCAGTGTGTATTTATGTTGTTTTGGTGTATGTTGCAGGATCCCAGGGGCTGTGCGGAGCTGCGATGTGGTTTTCAGCAGTGTCTTCAGTACTGGCAGCACCCATCGCTACCCTGGCTCTCCCTCTTCCCACGGATTGGCGCAGAGCGCAAGTTCTCTGGCAAGTGCATGCCATGGGCCCAGGACGCAACGCTGCTGCAGAATCTGATGAGTGACTGGTACAAGAGGGAAATGAGTTTAAGTGTCTGCCACATGCGTGAATATAATCATCGGCCCTCTAGATGCTGGCATTTTGTCAGCCTTTGAAAAACTATTTGACTAGATGCAACTGAATGTGTTGTTGACTGTTTTCTTGTGTGTTGTAGGTCTGTGAGTCTGACATCTCTGTACAGTCTCCTGAAGGCCCGACTGTGTCCATATTTCTACCTGTGCTCGTATCAATTCACAGTGCTGTTCAGGGCGGCCGGTCTGAGCGGTGCTAAAGGCATCAGTGCACTGCTGTCCCCCACCACTAGAGGTTTGCGAGAGGCCATGAAGGCAGAGGGTAAGAGCACTTTCACTTTCAACCAGGACTCAGCAGGAAGTGTTTCCACTTTTGTGTGCCATATGCATCAGACGTTTAGCCAACG
This sequence comes from Sinocyclocheilus rhinocerous, assembly GCF_001515625.1. Lineage (NCBI taxonomy): Eukaryota > Metazoa > Chordata > Actinopteri > Cypriniformes > Cyprinidae > Sinocyclocheilus > Sinocyclocheilus rhinocerous. The sequence goes on along the minus strand of NW_015626039.1, from coordinate 134,545 downwards.
GTCCGTGGGCGTGACGTCTGAGGCTGAGACTACACTAGCATTGGTGACTAAAAATAGGTCAAATTGTAAAAAGTATTTAGGGTCCAAATTGTAAAAAAAAAGTCCCTGTGTATCCTTAAGGCCCAATCCCAATTCTATTTTATACCCCTTCCCCTTCCCCTACCCCTCCGCCTACCCCTTCCCCTTGTCCCTTGAAACAGAGTGTCAAGGGGTAGGGGTGAAAATATTCCCCTAAGAACTGTTCAGACATGAAAATATGTTGTGGCACTATCGTGCAGTCTGTAATGATATGACGTTAGCAAACTTTAGCGATTTTTTGCAAACATTTCTTTGAGTAACATGACCGTAATATGAACTCACGATTGAATGCAACATAAAACAAATGATTACTTTTCGTTAAAATCTTTATTAATGCCAAAAAATGCTTACATTTGTGTCTTTTTGTTCTCTCGGGCAGCCATGTTGCCGCTGAAGCCGGTTTACGCTGAGATAATTCATACCCCTTCGTTTGAAGTGTGGTCCCGAAAAATCTTCGTTTGAAGGGTTATATGGCCCTTCCCCTTACCCCTACCCCTCCAACCAAAAGAGAATCGAGACACCCCTACCCCTTCACGTGAACGTGCGAAACGGAGGGGTAGGGGAAAGGGGAAGGGCTAAGGGGTAGAATTGGGATTGGGCCTAAGTCTCAGAAATTCAGTTTTATGAAATTTAAGGCCATAAAAAAATCTTATTTTAAGACAAATAACAAAAGGTCTTAAACTTGGAGACTGATCAGGAATAGTGAAACTACCTAATGTGATTATTAAACGTCCAAAGGTGATGTAATTGAATAAGCATGAGCGCAGCACATTCAAAGTCAAAACGCAGTGCTGTTACACATTCTATAGGCTTGCAGTTTCAGAGCAGTTAACGAGCAATGAGTACCAGTGTTTCCCCTGCCATTATATTAGGGGGGCGGCCCGCACCCCCCGCCCCCCTTGAAGGTCAAGTTAATATTTAATTATATTTTCTCTATAGCGCCAGATCACAACAGAAGTCATTTAAAGTTACCTTTCCTATAGAACAGGGTATATACCTTGTTTTTTTATTAAGCAAACTAAATAGCCTTATGTTATTTATCTTATTTGAGAAATTTTCTTTGCACCCTTCAATTTCTTTCTTTTTTGTTTTTGTTTTAAATAAAACTTGAATAAATATTTTTTTGCACTACAGTGATTTTACCACAGTTAATGGTGGCTGCTTTGTCTCATGCCTAAGAACAGGTTTTGCCTGTGCTGAATCACTGTAATGCATAACCTCAAGGGATATTTTATTGTTTTCTGAACTATATCAGTGTTGTACTTTGTTGTGTTCAGGGATAGAGTTTTCACTCCCTCTGCTGGAGGAGAGGAGGAAGAGCAAAGGGCTTGCTTCATCTCAGCTAGGTGAGAGTGTTCAGCAGACTGACAGTGAGGAAGCGGCCAGCGGCGCTGCGTGAGTACATGACTGCTGACAGCTGATGGGAGTTGATTCTGCTTTCAATATTGGTCAATGCATTTGTCATCTTTGCTTTTTACAGATTAAGTGAGCACAGTGAAAATGAGGAGGATGATGAAAATGATGATGATGGTGGATTTTCCTGGCTGAAGGAGATGGGCGTCCAAGACAAGATCAAGAAACCAGATGCCATTTCCATCAAACTGTATCCTTTACAATCAGCCCGAGCCGCACATATTTATGCAATGCTTTAGTTAGGAAATCTGAATTGTTCATAAAATTAAAATATTGGCACATGGTGTTTTCATAGTTTGTATTCATTTTTACTTATTAATTTTAGTTTATTTTTAAGTTAAACCAAATAAAAAATTGAAATGTTTGGCATCAAGCTGAAATAAAATATTTTTTTTATTATTTCCGTTAACATTTATTTTATTTCAAGTTTAAAATTTGTTCGTTTTTAGTTTTCATTTTAGTTTTAGTTAACTATAATAACCCTTTATGGAACATGACATCATGTGTTTTCATTAGGGCTGTCAAAATTACAGTAACCCTAATGAAGTAAGTAAGCCCTCCAGTAACGCGTTAACGCAAATTCATTTTAACGGCACTAATTTGATTAACGCGCGATTAACGCAGCGTGCATTTTCTGTTTGACCCGTGGCCTAACCGTAAGTTAGTTGGAGAAATGGAGATGCTGACAGAGTTGCCAACTTATCGACTTTGTCGATTTAGCAACTTTTCAGACCCCTTTAGCAATTTTTTTTTTTTTTTCAAAAAAGCACCTAGCGACAAATCTTTAGGGTTTGTCCAAACTTTATTTAGTTTCTGAGACTCGCCGGTACTGCCGCGCGAGCACGAGGTTCCCAGCACGCACACCTCTTTCTCTGTGTCTGTTCTGTTCAGCGAGCGGCTGAGAGGAGAAGTGCTTTCAGTTGAAATATATATTATGTTGCTTCTCAAATTTTACATGCAAGTATAGCCGAAATCACAGCACAGCTATTGTCTTTATCTTATGTGTAGCCTATTTGATTTCATCAGACGACGGCTCGATTATCAGGATTTTTGGTTATGTAGTCTTAATGGGTCGTGTTTCAGTCACTATTTCATATTCATTCCGTTGTCTGACAACAGAAACAGTCAAATATACCAATGAAAACAGTTTTATTGAGAATTTAGCTGCATCAAAATACAGTATGTGGGCACAGAGAGGCAAACAAATGTAATAATAAATGTAAATTTTGCATGTTCAAAAGAAGTGAGCTGCCCTGTCGTGCGAATAGTGTAAACAGGCTTGTGTAAGTATTGCTCAGTGCAAAGAAAGAAGTAATGGGAACCTGGTATTTCTATGTTCTTTTTTTCATGTGTCTAATAGACATGTTCTTTGAAAAACATCTATGACCTATGAAACATGTCTAGTTTTCATGCTCTGTTGACTATGGTTTCACTAATAATAAACATACATTTGCATAAAGCATCCAAATTTGTCCATGCCCTTGTTGATTAGAGTATTAAAAACTTGAAAAGTATTAATTTAAGGTAGATTTAGAACAGATAAAAAGGTGCGATTAAGTTGCGATTAATCACGAGTTAACTCATTACAATCATGCAATTAATCGCGATTATATATTTTAATCGATTGACAGCCCTAGTTTTCATATGGCGTTTTATTAAACCTGAAGGCTCAATTTACCATGATATAGTTCCTTAAGTCGTGCTCCAGTCGTAAGGAGCACAGAGAGGTGCGTTTGGACCACAGACCAGAGTCCGTGGTGTTGGTTGAGGATTCAAACAACCTTCACGCTGCTCAACTTCCTCATTAACTGTAAGAGTTTGGTGGCTGGAGCTGGTTCTCAGGCAGGACTTCCTCCAACACTACTGGCCCCTACAGCCTTCAGAGGGGCCACACTGCACACGCTCAAGGTACGAGGCCTCGTGTTTGTCTCCCAGCATCATGTTCTAGATTTGTGCTGTCGTCCCATTCTCAGTGTTCAAAGGTCTTTATTTGATTTAGATTGATGTATTCCCATATTTTATATGTATTAAAATTGTTGTACTTTCGTTTTATTTTCTTATTTTTTTTACTGTATTTTTTCTTATTTCTTTATTGTATTTTTATCTTATTCATTGTTCTTCAGTTTTTATATTTCAGTTTTTATATTTCAGTTTTTATATTCATATTTATATTTAATTTTTATTTTTTTTTGTATTTTACTTTTGTATTATTGCATTTTTTTTTAGTTATTGTGTTTACATTTTATTGCAATATATATTATTTTTCCATTTTTAATTTTATTTATATTTGATTTCATTTTTATCTTTTTAATCTTATTTATTTTATTGTACTTTTGTATTTTTTATTCTATTTATTGTACTTTTGTATTTTGCTGTATTTATGTAATTGTATTTATTGTATTTGAATCTTATATTTTATTGTATTTTGTTTTTCAGTTTTAATTTGATTTTGATTAATTGTATCAATAAATTTATTTATATTTTATTATTGCAACCATGTATTCTTATTGAATCATGTCATTTTTCTAATGAAAACATTTTGTCTGTGTCTCTCTTCTGCTGCACGTTTCAGGCTCGTACTGTGAATGTGAAGACTCAGGTGAGAATGGGCTATCAGGACGTGTGCAGTCTGGAGGTGACGGGACCCATCATGCCCAACACGCTACACGCGCTGACGCAGCTCCTGAAACCCGCTCAGAAAGGAGAGTTTTCTGTGGGTCTCTACACCCATGAACCCACAGCTGTCCTCAATGTTCCTGTCAGCCAGACCTCTGAACCTCAACAATTGGTGCGTTTAATCACACGCAGTGCTTTAGCTCTGAGACAGAGCATTTTGTGTTTGTTACATTTACACTCGGGGAAACAAAAATTGGTGTGGGATTTACTTTGAAACAATTTTCACTCAGAAATTGCTAGTAAATTTCACAAGAAACGGTAACACATTGACAAAGTAACACATTTAATTAAACATCAAATTTTGAAGTAGAAAGACTGAAATAGTACTTTCTTGTAAAACATAGTTCAATAGTCTTTACAACTTCAAAAATACTTTTTAGTGTACAGTGTCATTAGAGCTGTTTCAAGAGCTATTTCAGGGGTTCCCGAACTTTTTTTTTTGTTTTGGTTAGGTGAAATATATATATATATATAAATATATGTTAAATATATTCTACAAAAATAAACATAAATATTATATAAATAGAAATGAATATATAAACAGATAAAATATTTAAGAATTTTAGTAAGTGTTTTATTTTTTAATTATTCATATTTAGGGCTGTATGACTGGCAAAAATATAAATGTGATTATTTTGTCACATATATTGATTAAACTGTTATTTTTATTAGTAGTTTTAACTTTAAATGATTAGAGTATTTATTACTTTTATATAGTTTTAATAATTATTTTTAGTTTGTTTTTAATACAAAATTGATATTTTTGATTTATATATATATATTAGGGCTGTGTATCACCAGCAAAGTCACGATACGATACATATCACGATACGGACTGCGCAGGGACGCATTTGAAGTCGCGTTCGAATTGCGGCAGCCTTCGTCGCGCAATCGGCCTTCAAATGCAGCCTTCGGAGGATGCATCGCGAATTGGGACGGTCTTCATTGCGCCGCCGTGACGCAATCGGCCTTCAAATGCAGCCTTCATAGGACGCGGTGTTTGAATTGGGACACAGCTTATATATGCTCTATTCATTCTTTTTTAGAAACCTCGCACTTTTCTACTCCATTTTAAACGTTGTAAAATTTTAAACAAATTAAGCGTGGTCCACTGCTGCACACGTGCCACAATATCGATACAGGGCCAGCTGTATCGATACTCGTATCGTCAAATCTCTGTGACGATACATAGTCGTATCGATATTTTGAACACAGCACTAATATATATATATTTTTTATAACTAGTTTTAACTATAATTATGAAAAAATGATTGAAATGTATTTTTGTTGTAAATTACAAAAGTACTGTAAAATAAAACAATGTGATAATTATAATTTATTTTACACCTTATTAGTTAAATACTAATATTTGTCAAATTCTTCACTGTCAAACATTCAAACCCTCACGCTTTTAATATTTCAAATCATAATGTTTTTTGTTTGTTTGTTTTTGTTGTTTTTTGTCTGAATACTGCTGAAATGCTGTAAACGTCTGTCCACAAAAATGTTGGAAATTATGCAAATGTGTAAATAAAGTAAACCTAGACAAATCCCCCATTTGGGAAGCCCTGCTCTGCTCAATAACTAGTTTTAGTTAATTTTTCAGTATTGCATGTTATTTATGATTGACATTTCTCTCGTCGTCTTTTATATTAGGTCTATGTAGACAGAAAATGTCATGCTCTCATGTGGTCTTATTTCTAGGAGGCCGTGGTACAGGATCTCAGCAGGTGTGGCCTACAGCAGAGCTCCGTTCAGCAGCTGGCATTGCCGAGCATGCTGGGAAAGAGTGCGCTCAGACAGCTGCACATGAGAGACTATTCGTACAGCTGGAAGTCTTGAGATCCGACTCTCCTGCCCCCATGGCCACTGGGAAAACATTTATAGAGACATGACAGGCCAGGCCTATTAATATCTCTGCCATATCAGGCTTCCTGTGACGCTTACAGTAGATGTACCAGCTTGCATGAGTGCTGCTGAACTCACATAGGGATTGTGCTTGTATAGTGTGTAGCTTTTAGTTTTGTATGAAAACATTAGGAGTTTGGACAGTTTTAACTTGTTTTTGTTTTTTTTTGTCAATTGGACTGTAATGTGTTTTAGGCTATGTGTGATTTAAAGCTTATTTTTTAATCAACGTCTCTAGATGAGAAACTAAATATTCCTTCCTTGAGAAGTGTGTGTGTGTATGTATGTATGTATATATATATATATATATATATGCAAAACTGTGTTAACCTTAAACCTTAAACCTTAAATACACCACCACAGAGGATTTTAACATGTTTTTATCACATTTGCATGAATTTATCATATTAAATGAGTTGAAATTTTTTCTGCTTTGTGTCTCTCATAATAGTGTCAAAGATGATTGCGAAAGTGCAAAACATATGTTTAAAGTGAGAGTTTCAATGTGTCTGGCAGGGAAATAATTGAAGGATAATTTGCCGTCTGCTTTAGTGATAATGACTGGTGAACTACATTGTCCTGCTTATCCTTACATGGCTACTTTATAAATAAATTAGCGGACATGAAATATTGATTTAACCCTCATGTGGTGTTCGGGTCCTTTTTGCTCTGAAAATTTTTTCTTTTTCCCGAAAATACTAGTTAATGTTATCGCATTGGACTGAAATTTTGTGACTTTGTTCACAAAGGGTATAACTACTTCTAAAAACTTTTTTTGATCATTTTCATGATAATATAGCATAATGAGTGATTTATAAGCAATTTTTTGAGGGAGTGCCTTTTTTGCTCTGTAACCTCGTAAGTGTGAAAGGGTTCTGAACACAACACAAGGGTTAAGTGCAAATAATGTTATATGAAAAGAAAATGGCACGTGGCAAAAATCATGGTATTACTCTGGGGGGAAAAAAACAAAAACATTTGTCATGGCATGGGTGTGCAGCAGAGCAAACAGCACGGGTGACCGGCAAATGTGTGAAATGTGAAATGTGCGATTGACATGGAGGCATATATTGGAATTGTGCCGAGACGTATACTGCCATCAAGAAGACGTCTTTCATGTGAAGTCCATGGTTATTAGATCAAGACAATATCAGGTCTCATTCTGCATGTGCTACAACAGCCCTGCTGCAGAGAAACACCCCATAACAAGATATTACCACCTCCATGCTTTACTGCCAAGGACTGAAATGCTCCAGCGAAGCTCTTTTCATGCTGAGCTAATCACAATGACCACAGCTGATCACAGTTGAAAGTCAAATGGCTTTGTGTGTTTGAGAAGGTGATTAGCTACAACTGATTGAGTTTACAAGTCATTTTTAGAAGGGGGTGATCCTTTTTCCTTTCCTTTGTTCTGACATGTTGGTGTTATATCTTTCATTTGCATGTTATAAGTTGCACTGAGTAAATACAGCTGGATAAAACAAAAACTGTGTCCGTCTTCATTTCAGGCTTCAAAGCAACAAAATGTGATTATTTTAAAGGGGGATGATTATTTTCTATATCGTGTGTGTGTGTATTAAGAGTTATTTACATATTTTTTTAAGGCCAAGAAGACCATTTTAATTTTGAATTTTGTACATATGTATATATATATATATATAAATTGAAAAAAAAAGAGAAATGTGTTATTTATAAATATTATACATTGATTTATTTACTGATTTTATTTATTTTGCATTTTTAGGGTCATGAAGACCATTTTAATTTTGAAATTATTTAAAGTATATTTTGTCCCTAATTTTATGGTAATACGAAAATATTGATAATTTAAAGAGTTAATGTCATGATGTTTTTCATTAACATTGTATTTTTAAATATTAAATATAATGTTATGCACATTTCTGTGGGATGAAATTGACTTTTTTGAGCGATTCAGCCTTTTAACACATGGATTTTAATTTATCTGGCCGTGCATTTTATTTGATCTGATTACTGTGAAAGATAAAAAAAAATAGTGCACATTTTTTGTTCCTCTTTTCTAAGTCGCTTTGGATAAACAACATGTTTGCTAAATGCATAAATATTTATGCAATCATGTTTTTACAAACTCCTCAGTGTTATTGTTCTCGTGTGAGTCAGATAAGTCTAAGGAGTCTTAAAATAGAGCTTGAGTTTCTGCCAGAAGTGTTGAAGGGTGATTGGAGATTGTAAATACTTTGTCAAGCCAAGAAATTCCATCATTCAGAAGATGATCCTGGTGCCTGTGTGCCTCCACGTCTAACGTTTCACAGCCCGGGCTTATACATTAAAAATACTCAAAGACAGAGGTGGACAAAACATGCATGAGGTACAGAAACAAGCTTTTTCTTCGCCAACTTATTAAGTCGATCCGAATGCAATGCAATATTGCAATGGTAATTTCACTATTGCAGTGTAATGTAATTGGGATGTTGCGTCAGGTCATATTTTAACACCCATGTCACCCCAGGCCCTAAACATAAAGCAGCATCTGTGCAGCATGACACTCACGTACAGAGCTTCTGGATTCATGTTCTCTCTGTTCAGCATGTAACTTGGCTCTGAAGTGCACTGAACTTCTTTGTGACTGAAGACGAGACAAGAGCGGCTTAAAACACACTGAATGAATGCAGCAAACTAAACCACAAACTCTGATTGAATAACTCAACACTTGGTAAGTACTCCTTTATTTCCTCATCATATCATGCACTTCAGCTCTTACAAAAAGTATTGTGGATTTAATGCGGTACAGTGATGGTTTCAGATGGAAATACCATGATATTGATTAACAATATTGGAGAAACATTTAATTTCAATGCTGAAGGCTTAGTATTTATCAAATGCTCAACAATAAATCATGAAGCACTGAAATGACTGCAAATAAAAGCACAAAATTAAGCAACTTACAAGTAGAAATGAATATAATATGAATTAATGTATATAATAAAATGCATTGTGTACATAGTCCAATGTCTTATGTAAAACAATCTATTAATGCATTAATTTTTTTCAGGTTGTTTAGTTTTTCTTTTCTCAATTTTGTTTTACTTGTCATCAAACATGATGTACTAATATAAAATATAACATATCCATACAATGTTTTCCTCATCTCTAGTTTCGGTGACTAATGTACATAACCAGTGTCGTAATTGTTAACTAAAAGTAAAATTTAAACTTTAAAAAATCTTATCTGGGCAACAAACTGAAATAAATTTAACAATAAAATAAATTAATTACAATTTTAAATAAACCATATTAATATTATAATATTAATTAAATATACATTTTTAAAAAATAATTTAAGTCAAAGTACTAAAATGACTGAAAATTAAATAAAAATCCAAGCTAAACTGATTAAAAAACATACTAATGAAAGTTATAAAAGCACATAAAATTACTAAAACTAAAATAAAATAAAATAAAAAAAACTGAAATTATAAAAATAAGCTAATTCAAAATATTAATAAATACTACAATAGCATATAAATACTAAAATAATTTCAGAATCCCATGGGCTTTAGATATAAACTAATCGAACTATTGCTGTATTGTGTCTAACAATTAAATGCCATAATTTTGTGATAATCTATAAAAAAAAGTGTTTTATGTGGGTTTGGTTGCAGGCTCAGTGTGACACACATCAGCACTATTAATATATAACTATTATTGGATGATCATTCTGCTGCTCAAAACACAGTCCATTAGGTTTTAAATAATAATACCTATAATACCTAATAACCCTTAAATAATATGTTTATTCTTTTAATAGGTTTTCTGAGAGGAAATGCATATTCTTGGAACTATATTCATTTTTATTCTAGCCCTCAAAGGTAAGTTATTTCTTCTGTTTAGTATCTGTATATTTGCTGATATTGTCATCCAATTGATCATGCCATCCAAGATGTAGATGCATTTTGCATCTACATTTAGCATTACATCACTTACTCACCAATGGATCCTCTGCAGTGAATTGGTGTAGTCAGATTGAGAGTCCAAACAGCTGATAAAAACAGCACAATAATCCACAATCAATGGACATGCTGTGAAGCCAAAATCTGCATATTTGTGAAAAGCAAATCCATCATTAAAGGTGCAATAGGTGATTGATTGTCTTCAGAAACATTTTTTGTTATGCTGGTTAAAAGTCTCTTCACATCCCGATAGCAAGCATTAAGTTAAGTGGTCTAAATGTATTTATCTGTATTTATATATTCTGTGGAAGGCGTAGGATCAAGAAATGTTCGTCCATTCAAAACGCTCGGTCCGAGCGTATTAATTGGCGTTCCTACCTGCCTGTCAACTTATGTATTAGCATACCTCTGCGCACCCAGTTCGCGCAGACAGGATGCGTCATCAGCGAGTTCACGCACGCTGTGCAGACAGAGCGAGAATGACAGACAAACATCAACAACCCGATCTTCCTTCCTGGTATTGTAGTACTTTTAAAGTTTTCTCACCAGTGAATGACACATGATGTAGCCCAGCAGTTCCCAATTCCAGTCCTCACCCCCGCTCTGCATATTTTGCATGTCTCGCTTTTAAGCCCACCGGCAACTATAGTTGCCGCAGTTTATAGTTGTCATTTTCCTTTTGTAAGTATTTTTCTAGATGTTATCCATGTAAAAAAAGGTATTCACTTCCTTCCTGTCACATGAGGCTGTCAAGTTCCTACCCCTACTTCCAGGAAGCATGACAAAGGCAAACCCTCCCAAAGAAATTTAATTTTCATGTTACTAATAAGTATTTTTTGTTGACATATATATATCTACATAATCATGAAGGTCTCTAGAATCATCCAAACAAAACAAATCTTACAGGAGATCTAGAGTTTTTTGTATACTTAGTCAAAAGTCCAAGCGGCAACTTGTGGGCAAATGACTTGTAAGTACATATCATGGGGAAATGGGGTGTACTGTATTAATA
>NW_015626039.1:99835-123512 GCF_001515625.1 Sinocyclocheilus rhinocerous | reverse complement strand
AATCTTTCCACAGCTCTACTGCCCCACTTCTGAGTCTGCTTTTGCATTGCACTTGTCAGTTTTCAAGTGACAGCAGCAGTTTACAAACTTCAGTCAGTCACACAAAAGGAAGAATGGAAAGATAAAGAGCTAACGCATGGGATTAATTGCTGTAGATGATCTTTTTCTCCCTTTTATGACATTATGTAAGGGGCAAAATATTGAGGCCCCTTTATTCAGTTTGGATGCGTTTCATTCTAATTAGTCAAGGACCCTAATTCTTTTTATTACTAGTAGCCTATGATTTCATTATAATGTTGAAATTCAGACAAGTAATGATTTTACATTTACATTGTTATATGAAATCACCTACTACAGTCAGCCATTGAATACTATGGGTCTAAAATAAATGCTTAATTTTCTTTCAGGTATACCTTTTTTATTATACAGATGTAATATTTTCTTCATCCTGTTTATTTTTATTTATTTATTTTCAATAACTAACACACCACTAAGAATGAAAATACCTGCATGTTCAATAATAAGTAAATAAATAAGCAAACAATCAGGGGTGTACCCTACACATGATAATTATTTAAATAATCATATATTTAAAAAAAAATATCATTAATTTCATGAATATCAAGGACTTTTGTCAGGGTTAATCCATTTGACCTAATCAATATGTGCCTATTCATAAAACTTGTGATATTTTACATACACTGAACAAAATTATAAACGCAACACTTTTGTTTTTGCCCCCATTTTTCATGAGCTGAACTCAAAGATCTAAGACTTTTTCAATGTACACAAAAGGCCTATTTCTCTCAAATATTGTTCACAAATCTGTCTAAATCTGTGTTAGTGAGCACTTCTCCTTTGCCGAGATAATCCATCCACCTCACAGGTGTGGCATATCAAGATGCTGATTAGACAGCATGATTATTGCACAGGTGTGCCTTAGGCTGGCCACAATAAAAGGCCACTAACACAGATTTAGACAGATTTGTGAACAATATTTGATAGAAATAGGCCTTTTGTGTACATAGAAAAAGTATTAGATCTTTGAGTTCAGCTCATGAAAAATGGCGGCAAAAACAAAAGTGTTGCGTTTATAATTTTGTTCAGTGTAAATAAATAAATATAAAAACGTTTCCATTTTATATATATTCAAATGTAATGTATCGTTAGAAGTGAGCTACGTGCATGAACTGTGTTCCGATCAATATGATCCCTACACAAGTGTTCATTGCTCCCTACTCCCTGAGCGGGGGAAATCCGTTGAAGTTTACTTCACTTTGGAACATGGGCTGGAATTGGGAACCGCTGATGTAGCCTTGTAGTAATGTTGTCTCTGGTATTCTGGTCTGTGAGCGTATGTGCGATCAGGGGGTGTGGCTTTGGACGGCGATTGCAGGGAGGGTGGGACGTTTGCTTTCAGTGCTATCAGGCTAAAGTTAGCATTTTCCAAGATCTCCTACTGCACCTTTAAGGCATTTTAACTTCAAATCATTGCTTCGTGCAAAAATATGAATACATAACCCATAATAATGCTTGCTCCAGTGAAAAAGTCCATCCCCTGTTGTCCTGTCACATCAAAATTCACCCACATATTTGTTTAGAGCTGTTTTGGACTGTTTTGGCTTGTTAACGGTGCTTGATCTGTGCATATTTCTCTCCTGATTCAGACCAGATGACTTGTTCACCGCAAAAAGCAATATTATGGGTAGAGGAATTGAGTCATTATACGAAACAGGTGCCATTTCCACGTTGCAATTTTCAACATTTTCATTAAGAGCATACTGTTTTTTTAAAAAACCTACAACTTGAAAGATGTTAATCCTCCCAAAAAAAAAGAAAATTACACAAATATTTTTTTGGGAAAAAAAACCTTTCAGGTAATTTTTTGAAAAGAAATGTGTACTGTGCATATAAGAGAGGTATTTGTAAAATATCACCTGTAGTATGTCAGTCTTACAACTAGGAACATACTACAACCTTTGGAACATGGAAAAAAAAACATTTTGGTGGATTACAGTTATTTTTTCATGAACACATTTGTGTACTGTACGTACAGCAAGGGAGATATTGGCAATATTTCACCTGTAGTAAGTCAGTCTGGTCACTAGGTACATACTACAATCTTTGGAACATGGAAAACCCCATTTTGTTGAATTACTGTAATTTTTTTCTAAAAATATTTGTGTACTGTACATACTTAGGGCAAGTATTGTCAAAGGTGAGATATTGGCAAAATATATTCAGTCAGTTTGTCCTCTGGACATTTACTTTAGCCATGTAAACATTAATTTGAATGAATTAATGGACTTAATTTTGTACTGTGAATTTGCAGATGGTCCCTAAAGCAGCCTTGGCGAATATCAAACCTAAAAACTAACTTGACCGTGCCATTCTTGGGGGTAGAAAGGCTTAGTTTCATATTCTGGGAACATCATCTGGCCTGTATTTTTGCATCATCAGTAAAGCGTATTCAGAATTTGGTCTTTTAACAGCTAACATTGTGTTATGTTCATATTCTACATCACCTGTTTATAGTTTGCATCATCAGTAAGGTGATACTGTGGTTGGTCTTTTTTATATCTCTGTATTAGTTCATTGAGTCACGTCAAGGGTAGTTGGGGAAAAATGGAGTATGACGTTTAAAGTTAAGGAAACTAAGCCAGTGTTTCCCAACCTTTTTTTTGTCGCGGCACCCTTTGGAAATTTTAACAAACTTGTGGCACCCTACAAAATTAATTTTGTCACAATATTTGAATTTCTAACTTCGATATGATAATTTGAAAAGTATAGATATTCGGTACAACAAGGAAGAACTGCAGAATATAATGTCATACAGATATTTTTAATATTTATAAAAAAATGTGTCCATCAATTAATTTAAAAATATTAAAAAAGGATTTTTTACACGGCACCCCTGCTCTCGACAGACGGCACCCCGGTTGGGAAACACTGAACTAAGCAACCGAAAACAATATATGTCTTCCTCTGATGTAATGTTAGTTGTGTACATCAGCGTCGGGTAAAATAGCATTATAATCTCCTTTGGTAGAGAAAGCAGCTTACATGAAGGCTAAGATGTTGAATTAAACGTAAACACAGCTTTTGTGTCTTAATCAACTGTTCCACATATACACACTGGCCCTGATAATTATAACTTCAAATTTACCGCTTGCTCCATTTCAGCAAATCAGTTTTTGTGTATGAATGACTTGCTTTACCTGTTGCTTTGGTCTTCATTAACAACACTCGCTTGCGCCACCTGCTGGTGAGCGACTAACAGCAGATGGAGATCATGCATTAGTTCTCTACTGCTATTCCAGCAGTTTCCAGGTCTGCAATGCTGAATTGCAAGGTACATGGATCCTGGATGTTGTCATCTGTGATCATGATGACCGTAACGTGGCCTTCTTCCCACTTGCATTGTGATCTGTAAACCCTCGCTTCCAAATTAATACCCACAATATTTATGTTAACATTTTTATGAATCCCTCTATGGCATATTTAAGTCACACTTGAATAGTGGTCCATAATTAATCAAAAACATCTTAGGACAAGGTTTTCACACTGACAGCTGTCATAGTAAGACAATTACCAACTCCGTTCCCTATCGAACAGGAACTCCTGTTGCATCGCTTGACGCTAATGGGAAACTCATGTTTACTCTGTTACTGAAGCCTGATTTGTTAACGTTTGTGTAGTTGCACAAACTAATGGCACTCGAGCCCACCAGAAGGGGCGGAGCCAACCGCTATATGAGTCGGCCTCGGAGCGCCATCTCATCAGAATCTTCTCCTTCAGCGACGAGACCATCTCTTCACTGACTCTGCGATCAAGAAGCTAAAGAAGGAAGAAGCTCAGCCTGAAGCTCTCTGCAGTAGAAGAGCCCTGGCAGAGGAATAAGCGAGAAACCTTCCCCTGCGGTCATCTGGCACTTCAAAAGAGCAAATTTCCTACCGATGTTGTTGCAAATGTCGCACCACTAGTGTGGCTCATGCAGGGAACCCCTGCAAGATGCAGAAGGGCACAGTGAGTGTGTCGCATGTCTGGGCAGTGCCCGTGCAGAGAATGTGCGCTCACTGAGACGGAATGCTCTTACCGAGAGCATGAATCTCGCATTTCTCTGCTCGTGGACCACCTTCTTCAATGAAGGTAGCCCCGCTCTCCGTTTATCCTCTCTCAGCGAGCTCGGAGAAAGAAACTGTGGAGTCACAGAGCTGAGCAAAAGGGTTTGAGTGATCTTACGCTGGCACAGGTCCCGCGTGCTCACTCTCTCCGCAGCACTTTGATCCGCCGGTGTGTTTACAAGTGAGGATCAGCGCCCCTCATAACATCAAGTGGTTCAATTCTTCTAGGCGAATTGGAGTAGAATGCTGTCACCGATGTTCTGTATCACTGACAGCTTGACACTAGGTTGCGCTCACTGAGATAGAGTGCTTTCGCTACAAGTCTGTTCCTGCTGCGCTCGCGGATTGCTTTCTTCAATGAAGGCGACCCCGCCCCTCCCACTCTACCACTTCTCTCCTCCCAGCTGCCTCGGAGGAAGAAATGGTGAACTCACAGATTGAGTGATAAGGCTTGAGTGATTATACACCGGCACAGGTCCCGGGTGCTTCACTCTCCCCACAGCACCTTGATCTGCAAGTGTGTTTTACATGTGAAGATCAGCGTCCCTCGTTTGCATCGAGCGGTTTGATTTTTAGGCGGATCAAAGGACAATGCTGTCACCAATAATTCCATAATGCTGACAGCTTCAAATTCGAGTGCACCGCTTGCCTGGGCCACGCTCACGCTGAGGCTGCGCTCACTGAGATAGATCGTTCTTACTACAAGAGCTTGTGTTTGAAGCGACAATGAAGGCAACCCTGCCGCTCCCACTCTCCCGTTTCTCCCCTCCCAGCTGTCTTGGAGGAAGAAACGGCGAACTCATGGGTTGAGTGATCAGGCTTGAGTAATCGCACGCTGGCACAGGTCCCATGTGCTTCACTCTTTCCACAGCACTTTGATCCGCCAGTGTGTTTACATGTGAGGATTAGTGCCCCTTGTCTGCAACAAGCAGTTTTATCCTAAGCGGATAATGTGTACAGCACTCTGATCCGCTGGTGTGTTTTACACGTGAGGATCAACGGCCCTCGTCTAACGAGAGGTTTGATCTTTTTTAGGTGGACTGATGAGAATTATCACTGACAGCGTCAGATTTGAATTAGTCTGGGCCACGCTGAAGCTGTGCCTATGGGGGCAGGTTTCTCCCGCTGAAAAACACTTTGAGAGGAATAGGAGATGGTCAATTTTCGTCAAGGCCGGAACTCCCTCGAAGAATGCTTGCGATTATTCCCCACCTCTTCGAATAATTCTGAGTGGTGGAGGATTTTAGCTGGGCACGTCCTGCAAGCTCAGCGTGTGCCCCAGCAAACTACTGCTGTGATAGAGGACCCACATACTCAAAGAGCATTTCTCCTTTCCCTGCAATCATGAATGTCAGTTCCTCGTCCCCACAGGGTGAACTGCCATTAGTAAGAATGGAACCGCTTGCCGCCCGGTTTTTGGCTTGAAAAGCCATCCCAGGTGTGTCACGCTGGATTCTAAAAGTCATAAAACAAGGTTACTCGCTCCAGCTCACTCGCAGGCTGCCTCATTTCAGAGGCATGGTTCAGACTTTGGTACGGGACAACAAAGCTCATGTTCTTCGGTCCGAAGTACAAACACTGCTTGCAAAAGGTGCCGTAGAAACGGTCCCTTTAACAAACAGTGAGTCCGTTTTTTACAACTGCTACTTCCTCGTTCCCAAGAAAGATGGCGGGCTCAGACCAATTCTCATACATCTGAATCATGCTCTCATACGACAGCCGTTCAGAATGTTAACTTTGAAACAGATACTTGCCCAAATATGCCCCGAGGACTGGTTTCTGTCTGTGGATTTTAAAGATCCATATTTTCACATCCAAATAGCCCCCCATCACAGACCGTTCTCGCGATTCGCATTTGAGGGAGTGGCATATCAGTACACAGTCCTACCATTCGGACTGTCCCTGGCCCCTTGCTCTTTTACAAAGAGCATGGACACGGTTCTTTCTCCTCTGAGACAGATGGGAATCCGCATCTTGAACTACCTCGACGACTGGCTGGTGCTAAGTATCGTTTAAGTTAGGAACTACGTGTTCCCTCAGGATGTTTCAGAAGTTGCTCGGCCTCATGTCGACCGCCTCCTCTGTGATTCTCCTGGGCCTGCTACACATGCGGCCCCTCCAATATTGGGTCAAAACTCATGTTGGTCCCACGGCTAGTGCCTGGGCCGGTGATATATCAGAGTAATCAATCGCTGTTTCAGAGCTGTGGCCCCCTGGACAACTCCTCGCCTGTTCTTATCAGGCATTCAGTTGGGAATGATCTCCAGAAGGAAGGTAGTCACATCAGACGCCTCCATCTCGGACTGGGGTGCTCTGTACAAGGGCAACCCGGCGTACGGCTGGTCGATCCACGAGCGACGCCTACATATCAACTACCTCAAAATTATGGCAGTCTCTCTGGCCCTGAAAACCTTCCTGCCAGCCTTAAAGGGGCACCACGTCCTGGTTTACAGGATTTTTCCTGTTCTGGGCACAGAGCTCCTCTCATTACGAGTGGTTCATGTGCCGGGCAAATTGAACCAGGGAGCAGACATGCTTTCCAGGGACAATGTAGTTCCAGGGGAATGGAGACTAGTCGGTTCAAATGATTTGGTCTGTCTTCAGCAAGGCAGAGGTGGACCTCTTCGCCTCCGAAGACAACTATCACTGCCCAATCTATTTCTCAAGACAACGGGATGCTCTGGCCCACAATTGGCCCAACACACGTTTGTATGCCTTCCCTCCAATCGCCCTGCTTCCTCAGGTTATCAGGCGGGTCAGGGAAACAAATTTCTCACTCCTCCTAGTGGCCCCACTCTGGAAAAACCAAACTTGGTTCCCAGAGCTGATTCAGCTGCTGTCTGCAGCCCCATGGCCAATACCACCGAGGAGAGACCTTCTCTCAAGCGAAGGGCAAGATTTGGCATCCCCGGCCGCAGCTGTGGAGCCTTCATGTTTGGCCCCTCGATGGGAGTCTAGCCAGCTCCCCACAAGAGACACTAATACCATTCTGGAGGCTAGAGCTCTGTCTACAAGTTGTCTTTATGCTCTTAAATGGCCAGTCTTCTGTGACTGGTATTCAGCACGAAGTCTGGATCCGTATTCCTGTGACGTGTCCCACATGTTAACCTTCCTTCAGGAGTTGTTGGACAAGGGCTGTACCCCTTCAACACTCAAGGTTTATGTGGCAGCCATCGTGGTGAATCATTCTCTCATGGCTGGCCACCCATTCAGCAGAAAAGACCTAGTCATTAAGTTTCTAAGGGGAGCTCAGAGACTGAACCCACCTCGCCCTAGAACTGTGCCGATATGGGGCTTGTCTATAGTCCTGAGGACCCTCAAGGGCCCTCTCTTTGAGCCACTTCAAATGGCTGGCCTGCAGCCCATGTCACTCAAAACCACTCTGATTTTGGCCTTGGCATCGGTCAAATGAGTAGGTGACTTTCAAGCGCTGTCAGTCAGCACATCCTGTCTTGAATTTGGGCCTAATGACTGTAAAGTCGTTCTACAACTGCGAAGCGGTTACGTACCTAAGGTTCTCTTAACTCCGTTTACAGCCCAGGTTATTTCACTGTTAGCTCTCCCTACAGAGAATGGCGACCAGGGTCCCAACTTGCTGTGTCCTGTTTAGACACTTAGAGTGTATGTTGAGTGCTCTGGGTTGTTCAGACAATCAGAGCAGCTCTTTGTGTGCTTTGGAGGCTGCTCTAAGGGGCTATAAAATGTCGCTGGATAGTAGATGCTATAGCCCTGGCTCATGCCGCAGTTGGCTTGCAATGCCCTATAGGCGTGAGGGCCCATTCCGCCTCCTGGGCGTGGTCCAGTGGGATTTATATCGGGGAGATTTGTGTGGCTGCCGGCTGGTCGTCGCCGTCTACCTTCGCTAGACTTTACAATTTGTACGTCCCTGCTATGCAGGCGCATGTCTTTTCTGCTTGAATCTACCCATTCCCGCTTTGAGTGGAAGGACTTAGTTAAGTAGACCTCAGATTTACGACGGTCTCTTCTGTAGCTCAGGGTTAAGGGGCCCTCTAATGAGTGCTCCAGAGTTGGGCTTGAGTTCCTGTTCGAAAGGGAACACTCTGGTTACAAACATAACCTCGGTTCTCTAAGATAAGGGAACGAGTATTGCATGCCGTGCTATAAGCTGCACGCGAATTGTTGGCTGTCGCTTCAGTCGAATGATGAGATGGAACTCCAAGCCAACTTATATAGCGGTCAGCACTGCCCCTTCTGGCGGGATCGAGCACCACTGGTTTGTGCAGCTACACAAACATTAACAAATCAGGCTTCAGTAACAGAGAAACAGGAGTTTCCCATTAGCGTCAAGCGACACAACACTCGTTCCCTTATCTCAGGGAACCGAGGTTACATTAGTAACCAGAGCGTTTGTTTGTCTGAGTTTGCAACAGTAACTAAGGGGGGCGGGGCTTACCTATAGGTCAATTTTAACTAATGAATTTTTGGAAGCGAATTTGTAAAGTGACATAAAATATAATCAAAAATTGCCTGTTGAATATTATAAATCATATTTTTAAATAGATTGAATATTTCTCTGGAAGTGAACTCTGCGAGGTGAATATGGATTATTGAATTTTTAAATATGAAAATGTGTGTGAAATGTTTTGAATTGAAATATTAAAAACTTAAATAAACAACTATGCTGAATTTCAGCCCCTAAAATGCAAGCCCTGAAAATACAAGCCATTAATGCAAGCACTGATAATGCAATGCATTATTTTTCACTTAGTGCAATTCAACATGCTTTTTTTGTTTCAAAGATATTTGTCATTATTTTTCTTTCATATTTAACCAGCTTTATCAGCATTAATGCATTTCTTCATCCAGTCTGTCTAGGTTTCTACCTTCAGACGTCAGAGGTCCAGGCATATCTAGGAGAAAGCGTTATCTTGTCCTGCAATGGTTCAGGATTCCCTGTGGAAGAGCTGCACGTTCACTGGGAGGCGATGGGCAAAGACGTCATCTCTCTGCGTGATGTTGTCATGGTCGGGAGAGGGTTTGAAGACCGGGTGAACTTCCTCAGTGATCCTACAGAATCTGAGGACTTTTCCCTCATTCTGTCAGATGTGATGCTGAATGATGGAGAGATATATGAATGTCTCTGGGAGGGAACAAAACCCATTTGCTCTGTATTACTACAGGTGTCGAGTAAGTATGGCAGTAACTTACAATTCAGAGTTGTCAATTACTAGTTGTAAATGTAAAAAAATATATATTATTATTATTTTTTTTTATCTCAGGAAACAGGACCTTAATTAATATTTATTGTTCAATTTGCAAAAAGGTACTTCTGAACTTTCAAGAAATCATATTTTCCCACCTCAGGCCAAAAGTAGCAGGTCCATAACTGCCACAAATATTGAGGAACCATCATTATTATAGATTAGTCGTCAACAAATGTGTTTATATATATATAAGTGCTGTCAAATCGATTAATTGCAATATGTGTGTGCCGGTGTATATTTATATGTATATGAAATATATGTAATTAATATTTATATTTATGTATAATATAAATCATATATAAATATGAATATATGTATATATGTATATACATGTACATATTTCTTAAATATATGTCTTTGCATTTATGTAAACATATAAATATACATGTTTATTATGTAACACACATTATGTAAACAAACTTTTATTTTGGATGCAATTAATCGATTTGACAGCACTAATATATATATATATATATATATATAGAGAGAGAGAGAGAGAGAGAGAGAGAGATACATTTTTTATTTTTATTTTAGAGGGATTTTTTTTCCATTACACACCAGTAGAGTTCAATGTATCAATAAATGTGACTAAGTTCAGTATCCTGTTAATTACATCAGTAGTAATTTGTGGGAACACAAATGGCACCAATTCCTGAGAATGAAATTCTTAAAAATTAAGGTTCCTCAATAAATATCTGCAGTGAAGAACTTATACATGAACCATTTTCATAATATAGAGTTTGTGGATTGGCTGTTGGTTTAAAAATAATAATAATTTTAATTAAACAAAAAAGTGAATTGTACAGGGTTTGTGAATTGGCTGTTTGGTTTAAAAAATAAACTTCATTTAAAATTAGATTAAATAGATTTTGGGTCACAACACCAAAGAACATAAAAAGGTTCTCCTTTGAAATCAGATCTTTCTGAAATCAAAACATTTTTAGAACCTTTATGTCTAAGAAAATAAAGAGTCTTGCTGACTTCATAATATCAATCTTCCTGTAGTAAAAACTTCAAGAGGTAGAAAAAGTGCAACGTAAATCTCTCTTGTGTCTCTGCAGCACCAGCGTTTTTCACCAATTATGTGGAAGCGTTTGAGGGTGACGATATCACTTTGGAGTGCTTTGGAAATATTCCTAAAAATAAACCATGGGAAGACATTTATGTTCAATGGCTGAAAGATAACAGAGAAATCCTGCGGTTGAGCTCTGGAAAGATGGACGTCGGTATTGATTACAGCATCATGAAATTACCGCCCAAACATGACATCAGTCGCGGTATCTTCTCATTGAGCATCACGTCAGTAAGTGTTTTTGACCAGGGTGTTTATCAGTGCCGTTACAAGAGCACAGATTATGAGGCGCTGCGGAGTGGGTTCCCAGAGACGTACACACTCACTGTTTGGGGTACGTAAGGTGTTCAATCATTTAACATAAGCTGATCAATTAGTTAAGACTGTAGTATTACTTCCTGAGTAATAGAGTAGAGCATATGAAGTCAGAACCTGGAAGACTAATTTGCCGCTGGTTCCTTCAAGATTTTTCTACAGGGTTTTATTATGAGGTTTTTCAGTTTCTGAGTAAAATAAAGCCTGTAGTGATCATAACTTGACGATACTTTGACGTTTTGTTCTACAACATAAACTGCACACACCCATACAGAAAACGTGAATTTTGAAGCAGTTATGCTTTTTTTTTTTTAAATATATGTTTCTAAGTGTTTGGTAGACATGTGTGCATACAAAATCGCATACTTCCTTATATCGTAGGCAGAAGTCATACAACAAAAGTATGTGAGGCAAAAGTAAGTGAGGGGAGTATGTCAGAATTCATCGTATTCGAAAAACAGTAGGTGAAAAGTACCCGGATGACCTACTTCTACCGCCCGGATTCTGAAGTGTGCATTAGATGGACACTTTACAATCCCAATAGGCCACGGGAGAGGATTTATGAATGGCAGTGAAGCGACACAACTGACGCTGGTAGGTCATGTGACAGTAACAACATGGCAGATGTAGTATGTTGGAATTTCATTCATACCCATATTCATAGTATATAGAACGTTCTTTTTAACGGTCGTGAAGTAAATTAAAATTAAAATGTAAATTTAGTACCTACTCAGATGCGATTTCAGACGCACCAATGGTGTGAGTAGGGTTGGGTATCGTTTGGATTTTTTATGATACCGGTGCCGAATCGATAATTCTAAAACAGTACCGGTAACGGTGCCTGAACCGATACTTTAAAAAAAAAGAGCCACAAAAAATGGTGGATAACATTAAAGAACTGCTTTTTTTAAAGAAAAATATATTTAAAATAAACAATTTATTAAAAGTTTAAAGTATACATAAATATAATTAAATACAAAAAACAACAAATTTACATACCACCCAACCCAACTACAATACTTTAACACCAATAACAGCAAAGTAGTTGATATTCTTGGTATACTACAAACCAGCTTCAAAATTTCAGCAATTCTTTTGCAGATATATGATCATATTTGCCTTCTCTGGCAAAATACGACACCTCTCCTGACTTATTGCATGTCCTGCACAAGAGAAAACCCTCTCAGATGGTGTTGATGAGGCCTGAACACACAGGTATGTGTTTGAAAGTGCAGACAATATGGGGAGGATGTCCCGCATCCCCCACCACCAGGCTACAGGGTCTTGTCCTGATGGGATTGAAGGTAGACATGTGTAGATCTCAATCTCTTTCTGGACCTGTTCAGCTATGTAGAGGGCACCACTTTTAGTTGCCGTTGCCCTCATTAGTTGAAGTAGCTCTCGGTCCTCATCCTCAAACAGCTCTTCTAGGGCTGACTTCTTGGCACGCTTCTTGTGAGATGAAAAAATACATAAAAGTAGGTGTTTAGACAAAAATAGCCTATTCTAAGATTATAAACTTAATTGTTCCTCTGCCTTGTCCTCTTTATTGTCTTCCAATCTTTCTTCATCAATGTCCTGAAGGCCCTCCATTGGAAGCTGTACAAATAATGTTGCACATATAAATAGCAAGACTTCATCATAAAAACTGTAACATACCACATATGGTAAGCAAAGCAGAGCATTAAATACCTGTCCTTCTGTTACATTGCAAACTGCTGCTTTCTCCAACCGGCCCCAAGCAGCATCAGCAACAACATCTGCAAGTTTGCCTTTGAAGCAAGGGTCCATCAAAGTGACCTGCTGGAGGACCTTCTGAATGTCTTCATCCTGTAATAAAAACATGACAAAATATTTAGTGTCTAACTGGAAAATACCTGATATTGTTTTTTGCAGATCTCCCCAGACCTTCTCTTTCAAAGCACTGGTAAACAGAGTGTCAGTATGGGGAGAATTTGGCCCCATGTGGGGAACTTCTCAATGGATACACAGAGGGTTGAGGTATACAACAACTTCAAATCCTCTGCTTTCTGGAAGTCATTGTCTGTGAGCCTTTTCAGTCTAAGGGAAAAATAAGATATAAGAATAACATATCAACTATTATGTTGTTACTCATTGTTTTACAATTGATATTCATGTCTATCACTTGTCTTTCCCCATTGGTCAAGTGATGCTGCCTGGATGGCCGGGTATTGCTCCAAAAATCTCTCCACCATCGGGAAAAGGGAGTTCCACTTTGTTCTGACATCCAGAATGATGTTGTGTTCTGGCAGATCTGAAACACAAATGTACATTTTGAATGACAATCTTCTGAAGATGTTTGAAACAAACATAAGTTTTAAGATTTATAAGGCTACTCTAGTACTTACTGAGAAGTTGCTGCTTCTCCCGCAGGATGGTCTTAGCTACGGAGGACCTCTTCAGCCACACCACAATAGCTCGAAGTCTGGCACACCACTTTGTAATGGCACTGATGCTATAAACCTTCTGTGCTGCCAGGTTTAGGGTATGGGCAAAGCACCCAACCTTTAAAAGCTTCAGATTCTTCAGTGCAACATCCATATTGCTGGCGTTGTCTACTGTGGCAGCTACAACTTTAGTGTAACTTTATCTGGAACTCCTGGAGAATGCAATTTATCTTGTCTACCACCATGGAGGTCTGTTTGTGACTCATACACAGCTTTGGTGTATAGCCCCTTCTGCTTATTGTGGCCATCACTGCAGTGCACAGTAACTGTTAAATAGTGGTTCTGTGCCACACTGGTCCACCCATCACATGTAATAACAGCCTTACTCACTTGTGCTAACTCCTGAATAATATTTTGTTTCTCAACAGAGTACCATGCAGGAATAAGAGTGTTAGACAGATCATCCCTGGATGGTGGGTGGTAGTGAGGATTAAGGGCAGTGGTCATCTCTCTGTATTAAATAAACTTCTCCTTTGTCAATAGAGCCTTCTTTGCCAAGGTGAATGGGTTCACTGTACTACTAGTACTACTAGCTGGCGAGCCAAAATGATAAACACAATTCATGTTAAATATTTTACAAATCATTTGTTAGCATAAATGCAAGATTTGCATTTTACAATGAATATTACATTAGTCTACTAACCTGCGGAAAGGTTGCTGTCGTCGTCATAATCAATGGCCTCCACTTTGCTAGGGCTGGTCTGACTGGGGCCGGGGATGCCCACACTGCCAGCTGATGTCTGCAAGCTGTTGAACCCGGTGCATCCCTCTGCTTTTAAGTTCATCCCGTGTGTCCTCAAATGTTTCAAAAGGTTTGACATGTTTCACCCTTTACACACAATTGTAGAAAGACATTTTTTGCATGTCACAGTGTCAGAATCCTTTGTTGTGAAATACAGCCACACTTTAGAATGTTTAACTTTAGGCATTTTAATTTAAGCATGTTTAGCTTAGCTAGCTAACGGTAGGCTACCTGCTGCCGTCAGAGCAAGTGTAATTTTTGCATTCACATGCTCCTCGGATTGTCTCATTTCCCAAGTTGGGCTTTTAAGTCAGAATGTGAAAACAACATGGACACTCACTACAAAGATTTGCTAGATTTGTTTTATCAGAGCTTTCCGACTTGCATTCACGTGCATTTTCTCAGTCCAGAAATTATTTTTCAAATGCGGTGCCAGTGATGATGCTTCTTACGTCCGTTTCGGAGAACCAGAGGACAAATATTTAAATCGATCGCTCAGGCATTTAAGTGGCACCGAAATCTGCGTTTTGATTCGGTCCGGTACATACCGGTTATATAGGTACTGCTGCCTTAATGGCACTGGGTTTCGGTACCCAACCCTAGGTGTGAGTGTGTGTAGTTTACGCTGTAGAACAAAATGTCAAAGTATTGTCAAGTTATGTTAAGGGGCAGTCGTGGCCTAATGGTTAGAGAGTAGGACTTGTAACCCGATGGTTGTGGGTTTGAGTCTCAGGTCCGGCAGGAATTGTTGGTGGGAGGAGTGAATGACCAGCGCTCTCTTCCACCCTCAATACCACGACTGAGGTGAGACCCTAGAGCAAGGCATCGAACCCCCAACTGCTCCCCAGGCGCCGCAGCAATATGGCTGCCCACTGCTCTGGGTGTGTGTGAGCGCACATGGATGGGTTAAATGCAGAGCACAAATTCATAGTATGGGTCACCATACCTGGCCACATGTCACTTTCACTTCACTTTACCAGAGGCTTTATTTTACTCATAACTCCATTATAAAACCCCATAGAGAATGGGTATCTACGTCACAGCCGGTTGTATTCTGTGTAACAGTCGCCATATTTTAGGACATGCTCAGGAGCACACAGTGTAAACAAACACAAATCATCACAGAAAAGGCTGACCATTTTATATTAATTATTTTTTTCGAAAACAGCTTGAATTTAGAATTAAACTGAATAATATATAATCTCTTATAAAAAATGCTCAGATATTTATTACATAGTATTCAGTCTCGTTCACTACAGTGGTACTGATATATCTACTAAAAGAATAAATGCAATATAGCTAGATCTCAAACGGTGGATCATGTATCATCATTATATATCGTAATATTGCCCAGAAACGGCTTACTATTAAAGCAGCATTAAGCTAGATGAAACAGAATAACTTACTGTAAAGCTGCTTTGAAAAAATGTGTATTGTGGATGCTATACAAATAAATATCTTGACTTGAATGAACGAAAGTTCAAGATTCCTTACTATTAGAGATGCAGAGGAGTGTGATAAAAGGTGGCCGGCTATCAACAAGCGAGCTATCTGAGGATAGCTATGTGCCAGCTCAATGATTGATCCCCTACGTAGGGTTTTTAAGTAGCGGTCTCCTTGAGCCCTTGCCTAGACAGTGCTGTCTCCCCTCTTAGGGTTGTAAGTAGACAGCCCACTCTTTGTGGTCTGGGCAGTTTCAGTTGGTCCCCCTATGCACTAGCTCAATGATTGCTCCCCTGATTAGGGTTTTTAAGTAGTGGTCTCCTGAGCCTCGGCCTAGACAGGGCTATCTCCCCTGCTAGGGTTGTAAGCAGATAGCCCACTCTCTGTGGTCTGGGCAGTTTTGAAGGAAGGTCTTACTTAATGGCTATCTGAAGCTAGCTGTGTATTGTTTCTTGGTCTACGAGCCTTCCATAAGACCCTTAGGATATTAGTGCTGTGTTTGATACATCGATACGACGATGTATGGTCACAGAGATTTGACAATACGAGTATCGATACAGCTGGCCCTGTATCGATATTGTGGCACGTGTGCAGCAGTGGACCGCGCTTAATTTGAATACAAGAACAACGTTTAAAATTCAGCAGAAAAGTGCAAGGTTTCTAAAAAATAATGAATAGAGCATAATAGGCTATAACAAGGTTTAATCTGGCCGCAGAGGAACACAACGGGGTTGCCTGATATAAAGAGACGTAATCCCCAAAACAGAGTAGAGAGTGTGTTAATTTGTGCAATGATAACCTACCAGCAATGTAAATATGATTTTTTTATATATTAGAATGAGTACATTACAATATAAATTTATTAGAACGAGTGCATTATTATTTATGGGCTTAAAAACAAGATGCAAACAATCAGAATATTGTACCTGGTGGGGAGTGCCCAATGTAAACATGAAGCATATGCCATTACCTATATTATACTGTGGTACAGCTATGGAGGCCCTTCATAATGCAGAGGTCAACTGCCGGCTCTGCCAATAGTTAGAAATGGCACTATAGTATGCAGTGTTTAATAAATAGCTGTTTTAATCAATTCTGCTGCGGTGAAATTCAGTGCAGTCGGTATCGTGATATGTATCGTATTGTGGCCTCTGTATCGTGATATGTATCGTATCGTGGATTTGCTGGTGATACACAGCCCTATAGGATATAGCTATCTGAGGATAGCTATAATCTAGCCCGGCAGCTATTCCCCTTACTTGGGCTTTTAGTATTGATCTCTTTGATCTCTCTACTCCTGTCTCTAGTTTAAGGTTTTCTAGTTTATCTATTCAGGTGTCTTGTGTATCCAGGCTAAATTGCTCACATACCATAGCTATTTGAGTATAGCTGTGTTCTTAGCTTTGGTTTGGATGTTTCCTTTTATCTGAATTGGGCTTTTAGTATTGGGCTTTTAGTATTGATCTCTTTGATCTCTCTACTCCTGTCTCTAGTTTAAGGTTTTCTAGTTTATCTATTCAGGTGTCTTGTGTATCCAGGCTAAATTGCTCACATACCATAGCTATTTGAGTATAGCTGTGTTCTTAGCTTTGGTTTGGATGTTTCCTTTTATCTGAATTGGGTTCTCCATTTCTGCCAAATTATGTGAGTGGCCCAGGGCGTCAGTGGCTTGGTCCCTTTTCTGTGTAAAGATTAGGTGCATATCTGTCACCTCCTTGGTCTCTCACCGGGTGGACTGGCATGCACCTCTGCATGGCATAGTTGGCATTTCATTCCCTAAAGTGTCCGTTAGAGGATGCAGCACGAGTTCCCTAGAAGGGGAATATCTCGGGTTATGCATGTAACCATGGTTTCCCAAGAGGGAATGAGACGCTGCGTCCCCTCACCATGCCTTCGGCCTGCCTGTTTATGTCTCCTTCAGACAAGTAAGTTAATGACGTATTCAGCAGGTGCACGTTTATACTTCCAGGCACCCGCCTATGACGTCACAGGCCACGTGGACCAATAGGACTGGCGTTTTTTCACACACATGCTTCCAGACACCGTTCATGCTGGCAGCATTTCTCAAAGTGTCCACTAGAGGACGCAGCGTCTCGTTCCCTCTCGGGGTACCATGGTTACATGCGTAACCCGAGACATTTTCTTCCTTATTTGTCGTGTGATCGCTTGCAGTTCAAATCAAATCAATGTATCTGTAATATACAGTGGGTACGGAAAGTATTCAGACCCCCTTAAATTTTTCACTCTTTGTTATATTGCAGCCATTTGCTAAAATCATTTAAGTTAATTTTTCTCCTCATTAATGTACACACAGCACCCCATATTGACTGCTGCTATGGCACTACCCACTCAGTAAGACTGGATAACACTGGGAAAACGTGCCCGTTCCACTTGGAACCGGAACGTTGCGCAAGCCCATCCTTCCCGAAGGAGGTTTCGGAAGTACTTACATATATGAACAACCGTCTAGGAGCATATGGAAGATTAGAGGTGATTGTAACCAATGTTCCCTCTAAGCTGCGCGCGCGCACAGCCGCACAGAACAAATAATAAACAGTGTCTAATAATATACATGTATTCACATGTACAGGACAGACGCAAAAATGAGTTGGGAAAGCCATTTGATTGAATTCTAGTAAATGCGAAATAATTGCAGTGCTCTGGAAAATTGCTAAAATGTTATTGTCGTTATAGAGTTACAACCGGTGAATGCGGTTTACAGGTTTCATAGAAAGAGAATGATGTGTGGCAAATGAGTCACTGTTGAAATTGAATACTTTAATGGCTCTGGAAAATTGCTAAAATGTTATTGTCGTTATAGAGTTACAACCGGTGAATGCGGTTTACAGGTTTCATAGAAAGAGAATGATGTGTGGCAAATGAGTCACTGTTGAAATTTAATACTTTAATGGTTGGGGACGAAATAGCTCAACACGAGAGCCGACGCAAACGCAATGACATGTGAAATAAAACATCATCATGTTTTAAAGAAGAGTGGCTTGATTAAGTGGTGGAAATAGCAGATGATGGGAACAGAATGGTAACAAAACTCCGAGACATTTACAGTCACACATAGGTGTAGTAGTGTGCAAACTCTACTTCATAGGGATGTTTAGATAACTAAATAAGAATTCACATGTACAAGTTTTTTGAAAATATTTGTTTTTTTATTATATTATATTATATTATATTATATTAAGCCGAATAAATAATTGACCTCAAAAAGGGAATTAATTAACAATAACTGCTTAATTTTTTCATATTATATTGTATCATATTATATTATATTTAAAAAAATTGTTCTGCATGAGATTATTTTAGATAATTTTTAAATAGAATTTCTTAGTAAGTAACATAGTACTGTAAAAAACGTTTTCTCAGGTAACCTAAAATGTGCATCATTTAGTTACATCAAGGATCAAATCAAATATAAATAGCACATTAAAGTTCAAAGTTATTTTTTGTGTGTGCGCTTTAAAGGTATGGTATAAAGAATGTTTTTGCTCAGGGAAAATATCAGAGAAAAGTTTTGCTCAGCTAGAAAAAAAAATTAGAGGGAACATTGGTAGTAACCATGTTTTTTTTTTTGGTGTATTGATTACCATTTGTATAACCACAGTTTTGCAATGATTAAAAATGGTTATTGTAGCAAAACCATGGTTAATTTTTGGTAATAACCATAGTAAAACCTTAGTAACCATGTTTTTTGTTTTATTTGTAGTAAAACCATGGCTAATTTTCATAAGAGAGTTCAATAGTGAACGTAGACATTTTATATTATTTCATGTTTATATTACCAAACTTAAGAACTCGTTGGAATGGTTAGCACTTACTGTATTATTCTCACTGCCTGCGTGGAATATGTGTGCATTTTCAGCTTTATAGCGTGGAAAAAGTACATTTTTCATACCGGCCATTAGAAAGGCTATGGCAATTGATGATACAGTAAGCGTTAATCATTCCAATGCAATCTTTAGTTGAATAATATAAACATAAAATGATATAAAATGTCTACATTCACTACTACTCAGTCTCTACATTTACGTTTAGTCATTTATCAGACGCTTTTATCCAAAGCAACTTACAAATGAGGACAATAATGCAATCAAAACCAACAAAAGGGCAATAACATGTAAGTGCTGTGTCAAGTCTCGGTTAGCCTAACGCAGTACACGTAGCAATGTTTTTTTTTATAATAAATAAAAAGAAAACAAGTAAAAATAATAGAAAAATAATAGAGAATGCTAGTGTTAGAGGGTCATTTTTTTATAATAAATAAAAAGAAAACAAGAAGATAGAATAGAAAAAGAATGTTGAATGATAGTGTTAGAGGCTCTTTTTTTAATAAAGAAAACAAGTAGTAAGAATAGAAAAAGAATAAAGAATGCTAGTGTCAGAGGCTCTCTCTCTCTCTCTTTTAAAGAAGACAAGTAGTAGGAATAGAAATAGAGAAAATAGAAACAGAGAGTGCTAGAGTTAGAGGGTCAAATGAAGATGGAAGATATGTGTTTTTAGCCTTTTCTTGAAGATGGCTAAGGACTGCTCGGATTGAGTTGGGCGGGTCATTCCACCAGGAGGGAACAGTTAATGTAAAAGTCTGTCAAAGTGATTTTGTGCCTCTTTGGGATGGCACTATAATGCACCGTTCACTTGCAGAATGCAAGCTTCTAGAGGGCACATAATTCTGAAGTAGTGAATTTAGGTAAAGCGATACAGAGCCAGTGGTGTTTTTTTAGGCAAACATCAATGCCTTGAATTTTATGTGAGCAGCTACTGGTAACCAGTGCAAATTGATGAACAGAGGTGTGACATGCATCCTTTTCGGCTCATTAAAGACTAATCTTGCAGCCACATTCTGGATTAGTTATAGAGGTTTGATAGAATTGGCTGGAAGACCTGCTAAGAGAGCATTGCAGTAGTCCGAAAGAAAGGGCCTGATCTTCCCAATGTTGTATAAAGCAAATCTGCAGGACCGGGTCTCTATACTGCAGCTCCCATGTCCAATTCTTTGCACTGTGACGTCACGTTTCCATTCTCTGGCCCTGTCCCAAATGGCACACTTGCCGTCTTGTGGACCTACAATGGCAGATTTACAAAGTCCATGAAACCATATTTCAGGGGTGCCCAAACTGGGTCCTGGAGGGCCACTGTCCTGCAGAGTTTAGCTCTAATTTGACTCAACACACCTGCTCTATTTATCATTTTAGCTTTCAGAAGGGTGCTCGCGAGCGCCCCCCTTTTCGGCCGCTATGCGCCCTCGTTGCGCACTTCTGCCGAGTCTGCACTGAGGCGACCTCAACAGCAGACTTCTACCCGACAGTTAAAGTGGCATTATGCCATGAAAGTGTGGACTCAGAGAAAGACTGCAAGCGTTTAGGGTGTGATTTGTGACAGGGCCAAAATAGGAAAAATCTTGAAGGAACCAGTGGCGAATTAGACGGGTTCTGATGTCATACCTGCACCCCTCTATTGTCAAATGAAAACACGCACAGTACAAAGTAACTAATTCATATTTTTATATAAAATTACAGTGAACAATTGTTATTTAAAAAAACAAAGGCAGTATAACAAATATGGTAAATACATACTAAATAATTTAAATATTTTGTATAACAGTAATGAAAATTAGAATTTTTTGCATTGTGTTTTATTTATTTATTTATTTTTATTGGACAATAATTTTGATAAGCCACTTTTTTTGCTTTTTGTATTATAAATTTATTAAATTATTTTTAATGACAAACAGACACATTTTCCCTCTAAATTCTCATTACATTCACAAGTCACAATTTTTACATTTTAGTCATTTCTTATATATTTTTAATATATTTAATTATATATTTATATAGTTTTGTGATTTTTACAACAATTCAACAGTACAACAAATTCGATAAATAAATACTTCACAGTTTAAATATTATTTTTTGTATAGTATTATGTTTGTATATTATATATTATTATTAACAGTTTTAGTAATTTTAGTCTGTGTTTTCTCTCTTTCAATACTACGTCTAGTGTTGACAGATATGTCAGACACGTCAGTCCCAGAGACAGGCACTGATTCTAGTAAGTATTGAGTTTGTTTCTGTTTGACTATTAATAAACACGGAGACACCTTTATGCATTCAGAGAGGTCATTTATATATATTTTTTCTCATTTTTACAACAATTCTCTTTACTGTAACTGAAGTTTTATACAAAAAATATACAGTTGTAATTTCAATCAGCATGAAATAACATTAGATGCTTAAGATGCAACACATTTGATATATAAATAATGGACAATTGAAATAGACTTTGTATAACAGTAATGAAAATTATAATTTTTTGCCTTGTGTTAATGATAATTTGGAGGCAAATGTGTTTAATTGTCATGAAAATAATATTAAACATTTGTTTTTTGATTTTGGTGTGAAATAAGACCTGGACATGCTCTTGACAGGTTTTGTGAGGTTCACCGGCCCTTTAAAAGTCAGTGTTGTCATGTAATCTCTTTCTCTCTCTCTCATTCTCAGGTGTGTTTTCAGATGTGACAAGCAGCACAGAGTCTCTCTCCAGCTCCAGCGCGGTCTCTCATACTCACACAAGCACAAGCGTGCCAGTTTGGACATCTGTTGTGAGTGTTGAGACTGAAGCGAGTGCTCAGACCAAAATCAGCAGCTCTGTGCCAAATCACACATATGCTGGCAGCACTCAGACTCAAACCATCAGCTCTCTGCCAACGCTAACATATGCTGAAAGAGCCGAAGGTACTGTACTGATGCTGATCAGGGCCACAAAGACCACAAACACTCACAGCGACCTCCTTACATGTCCTGATTAGTAGTCAATAAATGTCTTTCAATGTCTGATTATTTTAATGTAAAGTTGTTGCTGTTTAATCTTGGTTGCATATGAATGTCTTTCAACTCTAATTCCAGTGATGACAGATATGTCAGTCCCAGAGACAGGCACAGATTCTGGTAAGTATTGAGTTTGTTTTTGTTTGACTCAGTGGGGCCATTTATAAATGTAGTTTATGAACCAGTGATATTTTAGTGTCATTAAGATACTATTATAGTTTTTATTCATAGTTTGAATCAGTTTTTGTTCTGTTTTCATCTTAATTTTAGTTAAAGTTTTAGAAATTTTGATTTGCTTTTTTAACAGTTTACTTTATTAGTATATATTATGCAGAAATTCTTTGGTTATGCAAACTGATTGTTGCAGCAGCTGTCAGGGTGGCTGGTCTCAGACGATCTTGGAGGTGAAGATGCTGGATGTGGAGGTCCTGGGCTGGTGTGGTTACACGTGGTCTGCGGTTGTGAGGCCGGTTGGATGTACTGCCAAATTCTCTGAAACGCCTTTGGAGATGGCTTATGGTAGAGAAATGAACATTCAATTTACGGGCAACAGCTCTGGTGGACATTCTTGCAGTCAGCATGCCAATTGCACGCTCCTTCAAAACTTGCGACATCTGTGGCATTGTGCTGTGTGATAAAACTGCACATTTTAGAGTGGCCTTTTATTGTGGCCAGTTTAAGGCACACCTGTGCAATAATCATGCTGTCTAATCAGTATCTTGATATGCCACACCTGTGAGGTGGATGGATTATCTCGGCAAAGGAGAAGTGCTCACTAACACAGATTTAGACAGATTTGTGAACAATATTTGAGAGAAATAGGCCTTTTGTGTACATAGAAAAAGTCTTAGATCTTTGAGTTCAGCTCATGAAAAATGGGGGCAAAAACAAAAGTGTTGCGTTTATAATTTTGTTCAGTGTATTTAATAGTTTTAGTAATTTTAGTCTGTATCTCTCTCATTCAACTCTACTTCTAGTGACAATGGATATGTCAGTCCTAGAGACAGACACTGATTCTGGTAAGTATTATGTTTGTTTCTGTTTGACTGTAGATATTAAAGACTGGGACACATTTATGCATCTTAAGGATATATTTATACATTATATGTAGTAAACTCATGCACTATATTCCAAGTCTGATAACATATGATATTATGATACAGACCATTAAAGGGGTCATATGATGTGATTTCAATTTTTCATTTCTTTTTGGAGTGTTACAAACTCTTGGTGCATAAAGAAGATCGGTAAAGTTGCAAAGACTAAAGTCTCAAATCCAAAGAGATATTCTTTATAAAAGTTAAGAGTCAACCACGCCTACCTAAAACGGCCCATTCTAATACGCCCCCACATGTCTACGTCACAATGTGGGAAGATTTGCATAACGCCGCCCAAATGTTCAAGCAAAGAAAGAAGGCGTAACTTTTATCCTCGCTGTAGTATTGT
>NW_015626039.1:83403-99804 GCF_001515625.1 Sinocyclocheilus rhinocerous | reverse complement strand
GATGAGCTTTGTAAAAATCGACGTGTTTCAGAAAGGCGGGGCATAGAGGAGAAACAATAATGTACAGTATGTGGAAAATAATGTTTTTTTTTAACCTTAAACCACATAAACACATTTAATTACACCAAATACACACAATAATGTTCTTTTTAGCAACATCATATGACCCCTTTAAAATTCACTGTCGGAAGTAATAGAATGTGTGTGTCTGTGTGTGCGTATATACACATATATGCAGTGCTTACCTAAATTTATTAGAACACTTGTCATAATAAAGAGAGAAAACGAATATTTTAGGAATCTGTCAAAAACTTGTTTAAAACTAAAAAAAATTGTATTGCCATTTATTAGGCAAATAACAAACGGAAACTAAATAGTCTTTGTTCACACATAATAACCAAAAACCTTATATATTTATTTATATATGTTTATATGTTTTGTATGGCCTCCTTTGGCCTTGATAACCGCTTGCAATCTTGCTGGCATTGTTTATCTGTACTTTTCCACATCTGTTGTTATTGACTTCCAAATAGTTTAGTTGTTCCCAAAGACTTGCTATCTATCTTTGAATCCATTAAAGGTGACCTTTTATGTCCATTTTTACAAGATGTAAAATAAGTCTCTGATGTCCCCAGAGTGTGCATGTGAAGTTTTAGCTCAAAATACTCCACAGATATTTTTTATAGCTTGTTGAAATTGCCAATTTTAGGGTATGAGCCAAAATGCTGTCTATTGTCTAATAATGTCTATTGGTGCCTTCACGTGCTATCACAAACTTTATAAGTCCCACTTGTGATTATGAGCTTGACAAATTCAAGCAATCGACTTCACATTGCTTTCATATGCAATTTTTAACTACCACATTCCTATTTATGATCATTCTGGTAGCACATGAAGGCAGCATCAGTGAAGGCAAAGCAAGGCGCTTTAGCTTTAGCTAATTGATCCCTCTTTCAGAAGCAACCTTTGCACAACTCCAGCACTGAACTGACCCTCGTTTGTGAGGCAGTCCGGTGTAAAATGATTGGCACAAACATATAGGACTTTAAAAAAAATTTTCCAGGACATTTCCTTCGAAAATGAAATGTAAACACTGTGTCCTCAGCGGCTCAGATGGAGGGAGTTTATGGAGAGTTCTATGTTCGTTGGTGCATCCTGATACACAACACGTGTAATGCCTCTTTGTAAGTTTGTACTTGTAAGTACCTCACTAGATCTCGCAGCACTGTGCAGTAATCAACCCGAGTAAACCTGTTCCGAGCTGATAAACGGTCTGCGCTAATACATTGGGCATGCGATGGTCACACCAGTGTGACTGCTCACAAAAAAAAAAAATATATACAGATAAAAAAAAAATAATAATAAAAGGTCACAAAATGTGACCATTTGGTCGCAGTCTGGAGCCCTGCATTACAGAAACATAAAAAAACATTAATATTTTGGTATCACCAATACTGTTAGTTTAGGGCAGCTGTGGCACAAAACTTTTATTTGGTGGTGGTCTAAATTTGTTAAGAACAATCGATTAAAAAAATAACTAATTAATCACACAATTTGCATATTAATATATTTTATGTTCTCTTAATTTCACATAAAATCTCAAAAGAAATGTAAAAGCAACATACAAATATTTTTAATAGGGATGCACAATATAACATTAAATGCATAAAATTAAATGCTGTGAAAAAAGTTATTAGTTTATTGTTAATGAAGTAACTAATGATAACAAATAAAACTTTATTGTAAAGTGACTTTTATCTGCCTTTCTCCTCCCTCCATCTCATTTCTGTCTGAATATGGTTCTTTATTGCTTTGATGGTGGCAGTATATCATGATCAACAGCAGTCAAGTTCACCCTCTAAATGGATATCACTGCCAGATGGTTCAGCCTATCTTGTTCCATTGTGTTTCTTAAATATGTATGCAGTCGACGCAAGGCACTAAAGGAACGTTCACAGCTGCAACTACTAACTGGGATTGTCAGTGCTACTTGAAATACTGAATTCAGTGTGGGGAACATGTCAGTATTTAGCAGCTTGAACACACTATGTCAGGAATTACTTATTTCTCCTTCCTTCTGTCCAATAAGATGTTTGCCACCAGGATCTCCTCTGACTGCAATTCTATTTTATAATGTGTGGCAAGAATCTTGAGGGATTCTTCATCAAGAAAGGTGTCTGATGCTGGATGGCAGGCTTGAATGCCCTTCATAACATCTACTCCTACTCCTGAGAAATGGTTGTCTCCTGCATCATTCTGTCAAGGCATAGGTA
This sequence comes from Sinocyclocheilus rhinocerous, assembly GCF_001515625.1. Lineage (NCBI taxonomy): Eukaryota > Metazoa > Chordata > Actinopteri > Cypriniformes > Cyprinidae > Sinocyclocheilus > Sinocyclocheilus rhinocerous. The sequence goes on along the minus strand of NW_015626039.1, from coordinate 97,531 downwards.
GGACAATGTACACATGAAGTCATTTAAACTGATTTCTGAGGTTGTCCTACATGCTGTCTCCACCACATAATCATCAAGCCCCTTCTGTTTCCGTCTAAAACCTACAGAAGGTTCTGGAATGTTATTTGCCTCACACAAGGCCTTTGCCGTTGAATATAACTCTGTAGCACTCTGAGATGTGCGTTGTTCTTTAAGAGAGTGGTAGACTGCTGTTTTGTACTGAACTATTTGTCCCAGGTCTACGGTTTCCCTCTGCAGGAATTTGTGGAGGCCATCAGCGATAGAAAGACGTCTATGAAACATCAGCAGCATGTAGACAGTGTTAAAGTTGGAGTCTGGACCAGAGGCCTACAGCCATTGGTGTTGAAATTTTGTCAAGACACTGCAGAATAGAAATTGTCTATTACAGCACTGAAAGACTTCACCTGACATACCCAACGTGTTGTTGACAGCTGTACCAGTTCAGATGATTGTAGTCCAAGCTGTTTTTGAATTTCAGTAAACTTTTGGTGATTAACTAGAGATGAGAATCTCCAGTAAATCAAACAAGTTGGTGGCTTCTGGTATTGCCTTGCATGCATGGCACAGCACAAGATTTAATTGATGTGCATAGCAGTGAAAGGTACACTGCTTCTGGATGACATTCTCTGAAATGGGCATGTATGCCTCCCACAGCTCCACTTATGACTGCAGCGCCGTCATATGCTTGCGGAACACACATAAGATGGTCAATTGTATGTGATTTCAGTGTTTTCTTTATTGCATCAGTGATGGACTGTGCATTAAAAACCAAACAATTTGCTGAAACCAAGGAAACTTTCCTTGATTCTGCCCTTAGGAGTAACGCAACGCACACATACTGCCAGTTGTTCAGAGTGCCTGTCCCGTGCCTCATCTGCCATCAGAGCATACATGTTTGAATTTTTCATTTCTCATTTCTTTTATAATGCTTTCTGTGACGACATCTGGAATACTTGCAATCATTTTATTTTGCTATGAGTGAGACAAGTAGGTAGCATGGGATGGAGCATTGTACCGCTGTAGAAATGGGTCAAACTCTGTAAGAAGTTTCAGGCACTCAAGGAAGTTTCCCTGATTTTGACTCTAGCTCTGTTCATCATGCGTCACAGCAACAACACAATTGAGGTATTCAAGTCTCTCAGTTATTTCTCCTACTCTGGCACTAAGAAGCTGTTCTGTAATATCTCCATGTGGATGGGTTGTTTTGTAGTTCTTCCAACTTGTCATGGAAGCCTTATGAAGGCTACTTTGTTCATGCTCTCCGAATGATTCTAAAGCACTTTTCCAGTTGGAGAAACCTGCACTTGTTAATGTGCCTTTGCTGTTTCAAATATGATGCTTCCGAAAGAGTTGACAAGAAAATCAAAATGCAGAATTTCTGAATACTGAGTACTCAAGCCATTGAAATTTGTCTAGCCAATTCTTATTAAAACTCTCTGCTGTGTTCCAAATTGGGTAAAGGGATACTGCTGAAGCTTCAACTGCTTTGGGCCTGTCTGCAGTGTTCCTAGATCATCCCTTTCACTTTCTGCCCCTTTCTGTGTTTCTGTTCCTAAAGCCTCTTCTTTCCTTGCTGATTCAACTGGGACATGGTAAAATGGCAAGCTTAGCTCTATTATTGTTTTAATAAATCACTTAACAACATGATTTTTTTGAGAATAAATGAAAAAGTGAAGAACTCTTTAACCATTGCTCATGCACATATTCCATTTTGTACAGGCTAGACTATTCTTTCTTTATACATACCATCACATACATAACACACAAACACTTAAAGCCTAGAAAAATTAAAAACGCAGGGCTCTATACCCTTATATGTTTTAAGGAGCATTTGTTCATGCATTTACACTGGACTTACAAATTGCATAAATAACCTTATGAGATGAATGTTTTAAAAATAAAATTTGTTATACAGAAATATGAAATGACAGAAAAAATTAGAATGATTGCCAGTAGGTGGCACTGGCGGCAAGCCACTGTCAGAGGCAGTCATGGCCTAGTAATTAGAGAGTTGGACTTGTAACCCAAAGGTCGTGAGTCCGAGTCTCTGTACTGGCAGGGACTGTAGGTGGGGGAAGTGAATGACCCCCTTAATACCATGACTGACCCTCAATACCACGGCTGAGGTGAGACCCTTGAGCAAGGCACCGAACCCCCAACTGCTCCCTGAGCGCCGCAGCAAAAATTGCCCTGAATTGTTGCCCTGACATGAAGAAAAGTCTGCCACAGACCATGCTAACCAAACTAGTCATAATCACTCTAAATGCGTGTGTGTGTCCTAGGAAGACTGCACTGCACAACCGTTAAATGATCAAAAATACAAATCAGACACATAATTTAAAAACAAATAAGATATATAATATCATGATTTCCAATCTATATTTTTTGCTTCACAGTGGCATGTCTCGGTAACAAATAACATATTTTGACAGATGGTGAGATTGTTACAGCGATAAACATAGTAAGTTACAGATACCTGAAGCAGCTGCATCTTGCCGTTTAAGTGCTGGCTGGGGGTGTTTTACTTCCCTTTTGTTTGTTTTTTTAATTTAGTTTAATTTTTTTGGAATTTTGAAATGTCCACTTTTATTTTCAAATAAATTGATATAGTAAAATACCACTCACCAATGAACCACCTAGCTCCAACAGATCTAATCTCATTGACTGGATCGTATAGACCCTATAACTTTTTATCGATGGTTGGGGCAGTTTACATGTAAGTCAAAAGTAGCTATGAGCCTCAGTGGGCAGTCCTTATCGGGGAGTGAATTAATGACAACGTAAAGTTTACACTGTTCCCTATGAATTTTGGTCTCTCGACTTGCGTCAGAAGCTGAAGTATTGGGTGAAACACCTTTTTCCTAGAAATACTGAAGCCTGATTGAATAACACTATTGTGTTGCAATAGCCAATGGCATTCAAGTACGCAAATGTGGAAGCAGCACCGCCCCCTATATAATGCATTTCTTGGTGCCATTTGCTCAGAATCTTTCTCCTTCATACTACACACTATGGATTCATTGCCGAACAAGTGGATTATTCTTCCCCTTTGAGCATTCCGGTGCGATCAATGATGTAAATTAAGCCTTAAGCAACATCTGCGCAGGACCCATCAAGTTCCCAGACAGACATAAGTCGTGCGTCTTTTGCCTGGGCCGCAACCACGCGGAAGCCGCAATTATCGAGCCCAACTGTCCTCACTGCGAGGAGATGAACCTCGAGGCTCTCCAGACTCGAATAGCCCTCCTGTTCAATGAGCAGTCAATCCTCAGCTCACAGCAGTCCTCTTCCGCGAAGGACAAAGCTGCGTCACCCTGAAGTAGGAACTAATAGGTTTGGTTGTGAGCTTATGTTGCCGCATTGCCCAAGTGCCTCCCTCTCTCCTGGCCCATCCCCCCCAGAGGCGGGCTTCTGTCCCCCTTCTGGCGCCGAGGACCTGGTGTCATTTGGGGCCCCGGATGAGGAACGTGAGGAGGCCATGTCAACTGTGGCATCTTACCCGATTGATTTGGCCACCAGTCCCACGGAGTATTTTCCAGCAATGCATCACAGCGAGGCCGTCCATGTGGATGAGAAATCCGTCCGCATTATATCCAAGGTAGTGGAGGAACTTGAGCTGGAGTGGGCCCCTCCTGCCGAACCAGAACGCGGCAGACTGGACGAGTGGTACCTATAGCCTGGCTGCTGTCGCACTGCGGGCTTCTAAAGGCCAGCCCCCTTTTTTTTCTAAAGTGCACGCAGAAGTATCTAAGATGTGGCATGCCCCGTATTTGGCTTGTGCCCACATCTCTGGAACAGCGCTCCTCAATACAGTTGATGGCGCCGTCGCACAGGAATATTTAAATCTTCACCCTGTGGAGGAAGCGGTGGCTGCCCAGAATTGCTGAAAGTCAAGTCCTCGGTCGTGCACCTCAACAAGGTGTGCCACACTACCGGCAACATAACTGGGAAAGCCTACATAGCGGCTGACCAAGCAGCTTCATCCCTCCACATGATGGCTGTGCTGCAAGGATAAGCGTGGCCCAGATCCAGAAATCTTCAAAGAGCTCCGCAGCGCCACTGATCTCGTGAGCTACTAAATCAACAGCCCAATCCATTAGCCGCACGATGGGTAGCCTTGTTGTGCTGAACCGCCACCTCTGGCTGACACTACTGACATGAAGTATTCAGAGAAGACGGTCCTCCTCAATGCCCTCGTCAACCGGGGATTGGCTTGTTTCTGTGGATCTCAAATACATGTACTTCAGTATCCAGATTGAAGGCAGTTCATCTAGCCCTCGAGCAATTTTACGCTCAAGTTCACCACCAGCATGTTCTCATTCGTTCGGACAACATGGGAGTGGTGACGTACATAAATCGCCAAGCGGGGGATCAACTTGTGCCCCCTCTTGAGGATCGCGACAACTCTCCTGTTGTGGGCAGATCAACATATTCTATCTATTCGAGCTGTCCCTGGCCATTTGAACTGTGGAGTGGACATGCTGTCGAGAGAGGGAATACTCCAAGGAGAATGGAGGTAACACCCTCAAACAGTGAGTATGATTTGGAACCCATTCGGGCCAGCAGAGGTGGACCTCTTTGCATCGGCAGAGAACACTCACTGCCCGTTATTCTTTTCCCTAATGGAACAATTCACCCTGGGAGTGGATGTACTCACTCACCACTGGCCGAGAGCGTGCAATTCTGTCAGGACCACTATCGTCAAAGATGATTGACAATTAGGAGGGTAATTAGCTATTGAGCAATGCGAAAACTGCTGATAATACTGAGGGACCTTATATATGAATGCTTAGATAGGTGTTGTATTCCCATAGGTAGATGGGGATCAGCTGAAAGTCAGCTGATGCGAGCTTGACTAATGTGACCTGCCAGAACTAACGCTACACTTGATATATGTGTTTCCACCAGTAAAACTCCTTATCAAGTGCTGTGCAAGATCAGGGAGGAGAAGGAAACAGTGCTGCTGGTCGCGCCAAAATGGTCCACGCAGCCCTGGTTTCCAGAATTGCTAGAACTGCTGACGGGGCCACCTTGGACATTCCAGTTGAGGAAGGACCTCCTATTTCAAGCAAAAGGCTCAATCTGGCATCCCAATCTGGAGCAAAGGGATTTGCACGTCTGGCCACTTAGCGGAGCTCGCTAGTAGCTACACTCCTTCAGCGCGTGCTGAATACTATTGCTGAAGCGAGAGCCCCTTCTACTAGGCACCTGTATGCTCATGAATGGAGGGTCTTTGAGAACCGGTGCTATTCTAGGACAGAAGACCCGGCGAATTGCCCGGTTGCAGTTATTCTTTCCTATTTGCAAGAGTGCATGGATGGTGGAAGCGCACCTACGACGCTCAAGGTTTACGTCGCCGCTATATCAGCATTCCATAAGGAGATTGACAGGCGACCGGTTGGCAGGAATGATCTAGTGGTCTGGGGAGGGGATGAGACGGATGAACCTCTCTCGCCCACCCACTATCCTCACTTGGGATCTAGCTTTAGTTCTAAAGGCTTTGTCGTGTCCACCGTTTGAGCCGCTACAGTCGACTCCATTAAAAATGCTCTCTTATAAGATGGCACTTTTGCTAGTGCTCGCTTCAGTGAAGCGCGTGAGTGACATGTATGCTCTTTCAGTCAACAACTCCTGCATGGATTTTGGCCCCAGTGACTGCAAGGTTGTTCTCAAACCGAGGGAGGGTATGTCCCTAAGGTGCTCTCAACAGCGTTCAGAGCCCAGGTTATAACTCTTGTCAGCGTTCGCCCCAAATGATGTTGCGACGGGGGAATATTTTTTAGAGGGGGACAACCCTCAGATGGGGGGTCCTGACCCCCCTGCAATTTATGCCCCTGGTCTGACCAACCTGACAGAGCTTGAGAGGTGAAGAGGTGGGGAGAAAAATGGCAGATAATTGCCAAATGCAGATGAGCAAATCTTGTTGCATCATACCCAAAAATACTTTAAAAGTTAAAAGGCTGTAAATATGCTTCAACTAAGTACTGATGCAATGTACTTATTTTAGTTTTTTTATTTTTAATAAATTTAAAAAGTTGTCACAAATCTTTTGTTATTATGGAGTGTGGAGTGTAGATTAATGTGAAAAAAAAATTATTTACAGCAGTTTAACATAAGGCAGCAACATAACAAAATGTGAAAAAAAATGAAGGGGTACGAATAAATTCGCAAGACATATGTATACAGTTAGTCAATGGAAAGTTCGCACAAAAATGAAAATGATCATTTAATGAATTTGTGATTATATAAAAAAAGCACAGATTTCAGGAAAAGTTATTTCTGCAACGAGTCTCAGTAAATGCTTTTTCTGAGTTCTGAAAGTTACAGTATGTTTTCATTGAACATCAAGTAAGGGATAATGTACATTCAGCCGGTTGTTATCACAGAATAACCCCCGACAGGGTGAGCAGGACCCCGACACGAAGCTTATTACAGATGCTTGCCTCATAAGTAAATAATTAGACATGAAATATTAAATATTAAATATTTGAACACAAAGCTTCTGTGAAGACAGCAGTTGCTAGCAAGCGGAGTTGAAATATTTGAGTTGAAATATTTGAACAAAGCTTCCGTGAAGACAGCAGTTGCTAGCAAGCAGCAAGTTCAAACTAAACGGACATTTAGGGGATACGGTGCAGTCATACCACTTATTACACAACATTTCACCACATAAATAATTATGGCGGTAAAATATATTGATTTAAGATGAAAATGTTTTAAAATCTTACCAGTTTGTTAGTTATCTTATAATCCATTACAGTGAACAAAACAATCGTCGCAAAATGGCAGCAGTTGCAAAACGAGAGAGTGAGTTCACGATACCTGTATGACGTAATTAAATAATTGTACACATAATATTGAATTGAGTTTTAATATTTTATTAGCTAACCAAACGCAAAACTTCCACCAAGAAAAACTGTTCATAGCAAGAGCATAGAGCCGACTTCAGTTACCCGGATGAGCCTGTTATTAGCTTTTACCGGTTGTTATCGAGGGATAACATACCTCGGTATGTCGCGACTGACCATTCAGAATCAGTTATTCCACAGAGCAGTGTAATAAGCTCTTTTATTTCAGAGATCAAAGAAAAGTCGGTGAAAAGATCAAAGGCCACAAATTCTATAAACTTTAAACAACAACAGTATGAAAACAATAGGCTGAGATGAACTTTCAGCATGAACATTTTCCCGTTTCAATTATTCATTTTTAATGTGAGATGTTCCCTCTCAGGTCAGCGTGATTCTCTCAAGTTCCTCTTGGATGAGATTCCCTGGATCCGCCGTCTCATCAGTGGAGTTCTGCTACTTACTGCGGTCATTCTGGGTTTATTGCTGGTATTTGGAAGAATCTGAGTCATCACGTGAAAAGTAATGAAGGTGTTAAAGTTTCAGACATTTCCAAGCAAACAGATGATTTTGTGAGCTGTAAAAATGTACAAGCAAGTTCAACAAAATATGATATATATATATAATATATATCTTCAGATGCCTCTAATCTAATCTAATATTAGATTCAGTTATTTCACTTTAATGCAATGAAAATGACCTGTTTATTGCCTTGCCGTTAAACTGAAATCACTGAACCTAAACATAGGAGCCTGATAAAAATGATAATTTTTGAAGAAAATTTCAGAAGCTTTTGCATCTGTAGTCTTCAGACAATTTGAGTTGAATTACTGAAATAAATGAACTTTTCCACGACATTCTAATTTATTGAGATGCACCTGTATATACATACACATTGTTTTGGATTGGATTTGCATTGGAGCTCTACTGTTTATTTACAGTATTCAATACTATTCAATACTTTAAAATGTTATAAAAATCTTACAATTCTATATATTCTAAAAATATACTATATCTTGAACTTTTTTTTTGTTTTTTTTGAACGTTTGCAGAAACCCTGCATTATAAACAATTTCAGAAAAAAAGCTCTGGCAGGATTTTAATAACTAACCCTGGCCTTGGATTAAAACATGTGACTGATTTATTTATTTTTTTTATAAAATGACCTGGACATTGTTTGCTGAAATCATTGTGACATTACCAGGGTTTCTGTAGGTTTTATAAAGGTAAATTTAAGACCAAGTAAAGTTCACGAGTTTGCTCTGCAGATAATAAAGCGGGATAAATGGTATGCGTATTTGGCATAATGAATGATGATAATGAATTGGCCGGGTTAATTATCTGTACGAGCTCCAACTTTGTTAATAAAACATCATAAAATTTAAGTAATAAATTGAAGGGAACAAAATACATCAATATTTTCTGAAGCACAATGAATTGCATTAGCAACATTTCAAAGATTTAAAATGCAACTTCCAGCTGATCTCCATTACTAAAATAATTATAAAAATTAACTCTCAAATACTAGAATATGGAAATAATTTTACTGAACCTTGTAATCACACTGTAAAAACTGTTCTTCCTCTGTATTATTGTCTTGTTTTCCAGTGCAAATGTCTAAAGATGGGCTTATGTCTAATGGGCTCAGAAAAAAATCATCTTAATTCAAAGGCAAACCAAGTTTTCATTCCCCATTGAAAGATAGATATTTGCTCTTGATTTAAGAATAAAAACTTAGTTTTGTTCAATTTTTCAAGACTTCATTTTACATTTGCATCCCAAGTAAATGTATCCTGATTTAAGGATGTTTAGATATTTATATTGGAAAACATAAATATAGAAAATATATATATATATATATATATATTTTTTTTTTTTTTTGCAGTGCATGCAAATCTTAATGCCATGACTTCATGCATTTAAGACTCTGCTCTGATTTAAGGCCTTAATTTGTAGAAGGGTGAATTAAGACCTGCAGAAACCCTAACTATATAAAGATCCAGATGACAGCTGCGGTGCACGATATTATTGCTAAAACTGAAAAGAATATGCAGATAATTTTTTTGTTTGTTTGATTGCAGTTTGTATGATGTGCTTTAGAATTTAATTCTCGAACTGATGACCTAAAATAAGTTAAGTATTTTTACAAAGCTACTTAACCTTCTTGTGAATTGAAAGCAAACAGAAATTACTTTTTAATTTGTCATTTTTCTAAAGAGTATATGTGAAACTGACCGTACACAATAAAGAGCATCATTTTCCAGTGACATGATTTTCCATTTATTCTGTTTCATCACAAAAACATGTTCTCTGCCAGCAACAGAACAGAAGACTTCCTAAGTAGATGTAATGGACTGGGGGCCGGTAAAACTTTAGAACTTTATAAAGATAAAAGAGTTTTAAAGCATGCCTGAAACATTTACAAGAGCAGACAAAGTTTAAAACAATGGAGCCATTCGAAACAAATGCATCAAACACAAATCTTCATGGTCCAAACCTAGTCAACTACATAGTCATCAAGGCCATCAGTTTACCAAATCAAGTGGGGAAAAGGTTGAAAAAAAAAAAAATACCAAAATTACAAAAATACTTACAGATATGCCATATAAAGATGATATTGCTTTAATGGACAACATGAGAAATGAAATCAGGCTAATGTGTCAGAGTGTGTTGTGCGCTGGCATCATGTGCTGGTGGCCGCTGTGAACACAGGGCCTGTATGAACACTGTCGCCTGCCACCTCTCCCATGGCCTGCAGTGCAACCGTGGCTGCCATCGCCTTGGCGTGTTTCTTATTGGGACTGGCAGTCTGAGGCTGATAATCACATCCGTTCACCACCACCTGTTCACACAGACACATCTGACTGACACAAAACTATGTATTTGGGGCTGAATGCACAATCTCTGATTCAAAACTATTATTTAGTGAAACCAGTATGTAATACTTTCAGTCAAGATATAAATAAGATATAAAAACCCTATATAAATAATTGTATTAAATACATATTTTTATTTTACAGCACAATAGTATTATTACTTATTAAGATACTAAGAATATATATATATATATACACACACACAGTACTGTGCAAAAGTCTTAGGCCATTAGTATTTTCACCAACAAAAAAAATGGTTTTAAACCAAGTATTACTATATGTTGCTTTAGTGTGTCAGTAGGAAATAACAGTTTACTTTTCCAAACATTCCTTTTGCCATTAATTGTAATAATCCAGTGATATTTTTGTATGCACAAGGAGTCTGACAACAACCAGTGCTCCACACAGAGATCTGGGGCCTCATTTATAAAATGTTGCGTATAAACAGTCCTAAAATTGTTGGAAGATCATTTCTCAAAAGTGCGTAAGTGCGATTCAGAGAAAACGAACGTGCGCACAAAAACACGTGCGTACGCCTCTCTTCCAGATGTGACATTTATAAATCGCAAATGATCTTGAAATTGTGCGCAGCTGACTGGTGTCAGATCTCCGCCTTGTAAACACCCCCTAATTAATATCATTACCATATAAAAGAGCACACGCCAATATCTGAATTTCGATGCTTGAGAATGACAAGCACAAAGAAAAAAAAAAACTTTACGGAGTCTGAAATTAAACTTTTATTCAGCAAGTATGCATTAAATTGATCAAAATGGACAGTACAGATGTTTGTATGTAATGTTTTTAAAAAGATTTATTTCTTACATAAATGTGTTTATTTAATACATTTTCTATTCATTAAGGCGCCCCCTAATTAATATCATTACCATATAAAAGAGCACACGCCAATATCCGAATTTCTATGCTTGAGAATGAAGAGCACAAAGAAAAAAAAAAACTTTACTGAGTCTGAAATTGAGGTCCTGCTGGCGGAGGAAGAGGCTCGTGCGGGGACGCTTTTTATTTAATAATGTGTAATTATTCTGTGGACAAACAATGTGTGTGTGGTTATATATATATTTTTTATTGACTATTATCAATATTACTACTTCTATAAACAACAGAAATAATAATAATAATAATAATAATAGTAATTATAAAATTATTTTACAAGAGAACTTGCGAAGTCTTGATTTACTACTAATGCGTAAAATAGAAAAGAAATAATATAAATATATAATATAATATAATATAAATAAACGCATCTCCGACACTGTGCGTACGCACATTTTATAAATGAGGCCCCAGATCTCATCATCATCCAGTCTGTCTGGGATTACATGAAGAAACAGGAAAAACTGAGACAGACTAAATCCAGAGGAACTGTGGCAACATCTCAAAGATGCTACAAGAAACCTTCCTGTAAAGCTACCTGAAAAACTATGCACAAGTGCACCTAGCAAAAAAGTTGTTTTAAATGCAAGATGGGAGTTTTTCGACATACACTAACTGTCACGAACTGGAAAAAACAGAGTTCATGCAGAGCTAGACAAGACGAGCGTTTGAGGTTAAAAAGTATATAAATTGTAGATTTTTTTTTAGAAAATAACCGATCGCTTCGCTAGATAAGACCCTTCTTCCTTGGCTGGGATCGTTTAGAGTCCTTTGATGCTGCATTTAAACTGCATTTTGGAAGTTCAAACTTGGGGGCACCATAGAAGTCCATTATATGGAGAGAAATCCTGAAATGTTTTCCTCAAAACACAATTTCTTTACGACTGAAGAAAGAAAGACATGAACATCTTGGATGACAAGGGGGTGAGTACATTATCTGTACATTTTTGTTCTGGAAGTGAACTACTCCTTTAAATAATACAAAAAATTAATAATCCATTTTATATAATAAAAATGATATTGAACAGGATAAAAACTGGGGGAATATGGCCTATGATAACTTGAGAGGAAAGAAATTAAGTCAAAGAATATAGAATACCCAAGACGTGTCACTTGTATAGTTTTGAATGGGGAAAATGCAACGCTCAATATGGCAACTTTATCAAACGAAGCCCCGCCTTCTGAGTAGAAGAGCCAATCGTTTATTGGTAAAGACAGTGCGTTATTGCAGCTACCGTTAGAAGTCCCGGTTTCTATAGAAACAGTCAGCGTTCTGAGACGTGTGCTTAGGACTGTGCATGTGCATTGGCTGGTCTAGTCTGAAAAATAAGCTTTTTTTTTTTTAAACACTATTTGAGCAAATGAAACAACATTTACGAGACCGTTTTTGTCATATTTGTCAGATAGCAGCTGCACTTGCATGCCCGAGAGGCGTTTCAAAGATGGCCGCCCGAGTGAAATGACTTGCCTTAAAGAGACTTTGATTAAGTTCACTTTATGGTTACTGAAAATAGTTTGAGCCGATTCTTGTAAAGAAAAAACGCAAGTGTGAACACCCAACTTTTTCAAGTTCTTCCTATCCGTTCACCCCCAAAAGGATAGTTGACACTCAAAATAGTATTCAGTAAAAAGACATTTTAAAAATTATTTTCTATGCAGATTCAATCATTGTAGAATGATTGTTTTTCATAACACAGAAAAACTAAATTTTGCAATGTCTTTCTTTTTTTAATTTATCAATATTGTGCAGCCCTAGTTTCGATTATATTATTGTGATGTCTAAATTCACAACTCATTTGAAACTACTGGTTTTATATTTAATGCGTTTTACATTATTTTACTTTTAAAATAGTATAAGAATTATATTTAAAATAATCATTTTAAAACTAAGCACAAACCTTGAAGAGAAAGTTCTTGCGGTGGTCGGGTCCGCTGTGGTGAACCAACACAAACTCCGGCTGTGGCCACTTCTTCTTATTGCACATTTCCATCAGAGCAGATACCGGATGCTTCCCTGCAGAATAAACATCATATCCAAATTCCTATAAACCCGGTGGATTGTACATTTGCAAGAGGATTTAGGATCATCAACCAGTTAGTTCCCTCCGACTTCAGCATCTGATTTAACCATGTAAAGCCTGACGTATGAATTAATAGTCATAAACAGTTTGCTGATCTTTCAGACAAAATATTATTTAAAAAATCTAAAGAAAAAAGTTTGCATACGTGTTTTTGTTTGAGTATCATATTTGATCCATCAGGCTTTTATGGTTCATATAGTCTGATATGGTAAGAATATGGATGGGAATAAAAACAGCAGTTTTATTCAGAGGCGCTAACAAAACCAATAAATGCAATTTGCTGCAGATGCTGATATTTACATGGACAAAATGTAAGATGAAATTCTGATGCTTGTAATGTAAATCAATGAGAACTTAATAACAGTATAGCAGATACTTATATTAAATGATATAAATATCAGTCATCATTCTATATCTCCAAGTAATATGTCTTAGTAAGATGCTTAGTTTAATTATCAAAACATAATGCAATGCAATGCAATGCAATCATGATTGAGAGATAATAAATGTTCTTTAAAAGATTTAGATGTTTTAGAGCAGAGGTTCTGGAGGGCCGGTGTCCTGCAGATTTTAGCTCCAACTTGCCTCAACACACCTGCCTGGAAGTTTCTAGGATGCCTAGTAAGACCTTAGTTAGCTGGTTAAGTGTGTTTAATTAGGGTTGGAGCTACACTCTGCAGGACCGTGGCCCTCCAGGACCCAGTTTGGAGACCCCTGTTTTAGAGGCTTGAGAAGATCATTCCTCCACTGAGGAACAGTGAAAGTACAGGTTCTGGAAAAAAATTCCTTAGAAGCCCGATGATCATATTTAATACTCACATTTGAACATGATTTTCTAAAAAATGATGTACCAAACACCCACCTAGAAGATCCTTCATCACAACAATGTTGCCAGATTTCTGGGTTTTTTCTCCTTCTGCTACAAGTCCTGTATGGACAGAAACATCCAGCACTATGATCTCAGTCATGATAATATGGCTCAATGATTTCTGCACAGCCTCTTCTTACCCTTGCGGTCCGTTTTGAAGTCGATAATGATGGGCTCCACTGTTCCTTCTCTGTGCTTCCCCAAACCCTCCCCTGAATGCCATCCCATCTTCCTCATCAATAACTCCCCCATCCCACCTGAGACCGGCGCCGCCCGCAGGAACTGGTCCTGAATGGAACGGGACAGATTCAGACAGAGAGAGAGAGGCAAACGAAGAGAAACGGGAAGCAGTGAGAGATACACTAATTCAGAGCAGCAAGGTCATGTCACTTCAACTGGAGCTGTGTTTGAATTAAAATATTAGATATAATAGCCTTCTGAGATTCTATTTAACTATTTTAAGAATATGTGAAATGTTTAAATGTAGAATCCTTTATTTCTCATTTCTCACCTGCAGCAGATGTAAATGCCTAAATAAGTAGA
>NW_015626039.1:66762-82771 GCF_001515625.1 Sinocyclocheilus rhinocerous | reverse complement strand
ATATATATATATATATTTATGTAACACTATCGATCAGAAGTTTGGGGTAATTATGATTTTTTAATGTTTTTGAAAGAAGTCTCTTCTGCTCACCAATGCTGCATTTATTTGATCAAAAATACAGTAAAAATAGTAATATTGTGAAATATTGTTACAATAAAAAAAGTTTTCTATTTGAATATAATTAAAAATTTCATTTATTTCTGTGATGCAAAGCTGAATTTCCTGTAGTCTTCAGTGTCACATGATCCTTCAGAAATCATTCTTATATGCTAATGTGCTGTTCAGGAAACAATTCTTATAATGTAATATCAATATTGAGAACAATCGTGCTGCTTTATATTTTTATGAATTAAAAAAAAAAAACAATGGACACAGCCAACTGATCAAAATTGACAGTGAATACATTTATGTTGTTACAAAAGATTTCTATTTCACAGAAATGCTGTTCTATTGAACTTTCTATTCATCAAAGAATCTTGAAAAATAAAATGTATCATGGTTTCCACAAAAATATGAAGCAGCACAACTGTTTTCAACACTGATAATAATCAAAAATGATCTTAATCCGCAAATTAGCATATTAAAATGATTTCTGAAAGATGATGCGACACTGAAGACTGAAGTAATGATGCTGAAAATTCAGCGTTGCATCACAGGAATAAAATACATTTTAAAATATATACATTCAAATAGAAAACTATTCTAAATTGGAATATTATTTCACAATTTTTACTGTATTTTTTGATCAAATAAATGCAGCCTTGGTGAGCAAAGACTTTCAAAAACATCAAACATAATTCCAAACTTTTGAGCGGCAGTGCATTTTTTACATAACACGAGTAATTTAAGGTGCGAGCCTTCAACAGGCAAAGCATCAATAATACCATCCTGAACAGATCTCAGGCTCTGAGTCGGTTCATTGTAAACAAACAGGAGGACATGGCAGAAATAAATCAGTTCACACACAAATCCACATGAATAGAAGGAAGGGTGCTGGAGGACGTACGTACCTAGGCCCCCATCATCGGCCGAGCATCTGACGTGAATAGAAGGGGCCTGCCTGACTGTGACCATGGCAACAATGCAGCTACAAGGACTGACCCTGCAACAAGTTTCCATACAGAGGGGTGAGAGTTCACAGGTCAAACTGTGAGCCCCCACCCCTCGTCCATCCGTGTCCCAAACCCACCAACCCCACCAATGAGCTTCAACCTTGTACCCACTGGATGCCAAATCCCAAGAGGATCAAACATTGTTTTGATTGCAGTTAGTGCATGAACAGGCTCTTTTGACGCAGCAGTCATTTTTAGACAAAAGACCGGGAATCAGATACAACCTTTGATATCATTTGAACATTTTGGATCCCGCTCTTAAGTCAAGAGTTAGCTCCAAACCTATCCCAGGATTCATTGAGACTCGTATCTAGGCAAAGTTGGCCATTTTGGAAACACTGCCCTGAGGCATTTGGTTGTGTGAATGCTTTGGTCTTTTTTAATAGGGACCAAGGTATTTTGCTAGCATTTATTTAGCATCCCAAGTCTAAATAAAAACTGGGATTATCGTGTCTTAATGTAAAGGTTTGCATTACACAGCGGTCAGCATCCAAAGCCTTCAGGAAAATGAGTCTCTCTGCTAAAATCACACTTGTACATATTGATTGAAAGGTGTTGTGTACATTTAAAACTCATAGAATAACTATAACATACAACTTCAAGTGATTTATTGCTTTAATAACGTGACAGAAACATCAATATAATACACCAATTTTCAATGAATAACTTCACTACTGTTGGGGTCAGTACATAAAATTTTATTCAGCAAGGACACATTCATTTGATCAAAAGTGACAGACATCTATATTACAAAGGATTTCTATTCCAAATAAATGCTGTTCTTTTGAACTTTCTATTGATTAAACAATCATGAAAAATTAAATGTATTACCGTTTCCACAAAAAATATGAAGCAGCACAAATACAACAGAAAATAATCAGAAATGTTTCTTATGCAACAAATCAGCATATTAGAATGATTTCTGAAGGATCAAAGTTGTATTTGTATTATAGATTTATTTCAGTTTTAGTTTTACCACTACATCATGTTGTAAAGGCAACATTTCTAATTTTTACGTTTATAAAATGTAAAAGATATAAAATGTATTATTTACATTTTATATTATTTTAACACTATTATTACTTATAAATATTTTAAATGAGCCATTATTTTCATATATTTCCAGTTTTCAATTTTAGGTTAAGTTGTAGTAATTTTGTTATGTGCTACTGCCATTTTTATTAGTTTATCATTTCACAATTTCTACTGTATTTTTGATCAAATAAATATTTCTTGGTGAGCAGAAGAGATTTCTTTTAAACCCGACCCCAACTTTTTGAACAATAGTGTACATTACTACAGTTCATTAATCTAACTGTAGGCTGTTAATGGTGTAAAAGTGTGGTCACAGGTGTGCATACATTGGCTATTTTCCAAAAGTGGCTCTTCCAATCCAATTTCGGATCCTGATGTGAATGCCTCTACTCATTGGTCATTCAGAGGAGGGGTGGAGAAACTTACTTCAAATCCTCTTCCTTCCTCCCCTCTCTCAAAAGACACTTTTAGAGGAGTATAGTGAGGTGCACTGCCCATCCATCAATGCATCTGCTACGACAGAATTTCAGATATAAAATATCTGCATGACCGTGCACAAGTGGTGTACCCGTATCAACTGCTGGTGGGTTTAATCAGAGAACCTCAAAACATTGTGATGCGGGCAAATATTTGCACTTACAAGGGGAAGCCGTTTCTCTTTCTTCCAGCTGAAAAAGCATAATGACGTCAGTAAACACAGCTCTGAGCTGTCTTTTGGCAAGATAATTTCCATGGATACATTGAGGTCATCTTCAGTGCAAAATCAATGCTTATTACATAAAAAGCAGACTATCATTGTGCGACTGACTGGACTGCGGTCTGATCAACGAAGTTGGGTACACCAATTGGCAAAGTAATCACAGATGACAATTCTTCCGTATATGACATTTTATAAGAGGGGATGATGGGTATTTTGAGAGTTTCAGGATCTATTTTACCCTCCATGGGCCACGTGAGCTTATGTCAGAAGAGTGTAAATCTAAATTAAGCACAATAAGTCAAAAGGGTCTGACTGTACTTTGCCAACGTGCATGAGGAAATGATGTGTACTTTGATTCTAGGGAATTTAACACACGTGTGTGATGCAAAACACAAACCATCAAGCACAATATATGTCTGACATCATTGTATGAGTGATGCCGTCGACTCATGGCTTTACCTTCTTAATCCACGCTTGCGGGCCGCTGTTTGAGAGCTCATCAGATGAGAGCACTTGAGCACCTGTTGAGCCTGTGAAAAGGCCGGGAATCGTGTTGGATTGGGCCCATGCATCAACCTGTGAACATGAATTACCAGATGTGAGCTATAAAATCATGAAATATGGAAACAGAGTCTCAAACCTAGGCTAGTGCAGAATTCATGCAGTTCATATTTTCTGCACTGATTGTGGGGGAAATGTGACAAAACATGTTAAATGGATCTGAGAGCACTACACTTCGGTGTTATTTTAGTATTATTTATATACTTTTATAGTATTTATTAATATCCAAATTAGTTTTTATTTTTATATTCTCCACTTTTATTTTACTTGAAGTATTAGTAATTTCATTATGTGCTTGTCATTTTTATTTCATATATACCTTTATTTTTATTTCATTTTTAGTCATTTTAGTATGTCAATACTTATTTAGTTAATCTAATATTTGTTTTATATTATTTAAATGCTAATATAGTATTTAGGAATATTTTGAATGAACCTTTATTTTTATATTTTCAGTTTTCATTTTAGTTTTTTTGTTTTGTGCTTTTGTCATTTTTATTTTTTTAATCTTTCTATATAGCTTTTTTATTTTTGAGTTTAAGTTTTAGTAATTTTAGTACTTTAACAATATTATTTAATTTAGTCAGAGCAACATTTCAATTTTTCCATCTAACATTTATGTTTTCTATTATTATTAAATACTATTATAGCACTTATTAACATTTTGAATGACCCTTTATTTTTATATTTTCATTTTTTAGTGTAATTTTAGTCATTTTGTTATGTGATTTTGTCATTTGTATTAGTTTTTTTTATATTTATATTATAGCTTTATTTTTTTAGTTCAGTTTTAGTCATTTTCAGTACTTCAACAAACATATTTAGGCAATATTTTCGGTTAAGTTTTCATCTAATATTTACACCTAATTTTATTTTAATACTATTATATTTGGAAATATTTTCAAAGAGCCTCTATTTTTATATTTTCAGTTTTAATTTAAATTTTAGGTTAGTCATTTCATTATGAGCTTTTGTCATTTTTATTAGTTTTTAAATTAAAATTAAAATATATATATTTTTAAGTTTTAGAACAAAACTTCTAGTTTTAGACGTTTTAATACTTAGTACTTCACGTTTTTCATCTGATATTTACATTTTATTTTATTTCAGTTTTATTTCCAATCACCAAAAAAACAACAAAAAAAAACTTTTTGAAAGTTTTGGTTTACAGTAACAATACTGTTACACTCATACTAGTAGCTCAAAAATTAGATTTTTCTGTGAAACTTTCTGTGATTTATGGACCAAGATGCCTTTCTCAAACCCAATGTCCAAATGAGGAAACGTACTTGCTCCTGAGCCCGATTCAGCATGCACATGGCATTGATGTCAAAAGGGTTTTCTGCCAGTTTCTTCTGGGCGACCGCTCTCTCACTGACAGCCAACGTGATGTCCACGGGCTAGAAACAAAAGACAAGAGCTTATACAAGCTGAACACAAGGCTTATTTGAGATTAATTTGATTTCAGAAGTTAAACACTTACCTGAGAAGGTGCTTCAGGAAAGACACTATCATTGTTCTTGCTAGTTTCCTCAGTCCCAGAAGAACCCGATGCAGATGGCTTTTCTGTTTTCTTTTCGACCGGCACCCATTCTCCATATGCACCATCAGCCTCTTTCTTCCTGTGCTGGGAGCCGGAAGACACCGGGAACTCCTTAGCAAAGACCGTTTCGGTTCGGACGGATGGCTTTACTGAGGTGTTCTGAAGGAAAAGAGGGCGTATGGGAACACGGTTACTGTAAAATAAGGACACAACAATATGAAAATTCTGGCTAATATTATAATTCTATACTATATATTGTCTAAATAAATAAAAAATTAAACAAGTTTATCATTTTAATCAAATACATTTAATAGTGTTATTAAATTATTGGATTATTTTTGCTCAATCTATATATTTAAAAAAACAGCAGAAAACAGCATGCACATTTAAATATTCAATATCAATCAATACTGATAAAGCACTTTTTGAAAACACAAAAACTAAATTAAGTCATTTTAAATAATACAAGTGAATTTAGGCATCACAGCATTATAATATACAGTATGCTAATTGTATAATTTGCTGGTGTTGTTAGTATTTTTCTTACTCTAAGTAAGATTTACTTTTAATGTCAGATGATGGTAAAGGTAATCTAAATTAAAAGTTACTGACATGCATAATTAAATATCCAATGTCGACCAATAAAAATTTTTTTTTTTTTAAATCAGAAAAGTAAAAGCCTACCCCAACAAGCTGCATAATCTTAGATCAAATTAATGTTTAACAGAAACTATTACAATTCTATACTGTCTAAATACAGAAAATTTACAACACTAAAAAATTATATATAATTTGTGTTTTTTAACAGCGCGTTAACTGTCAGAGTGCCTTCTGTGTGAACGCAAACACGTCCCGGGACTGATCCCGGGATGGGGACCTAGTAAAATTGCCAGGATCAGTCCCAGAATGCGCCCTGTGTGAACAAAAGGCAGGACCAGTGCTGTAAAGGGTGTGTCGTAGTGATGATGCACATTATCGAGTGACAAAATCAAACGATCCTGGGATAAAACACGGGACACATTATCCGTGTATTTTCCAGAATCTCTGTGTGAAAGAGGCTTTAGAAAAGTAAAAGCCTACCTCAACAAGCTGTATAATTCAAGGTAAAATTCATGTTTATAACACAAACAGCGCGTGCCAAGTTTAATACACTCTGAACTGTAATATGTGACCCTGGACCACAAAACAAAAAAGTCGCTGGGGTATATTTTTAGCAATAGCCAAAAATATATTGTATGGGTCAAAATGATTGATTTTTCTTTTATGCCAAAAATCATTAGGATATTAAGTAAAGATCATGTTCCATGAAGATATTTTTTAAATTTCCTACCGTAAATATATCAAAACTTAATTTTTGATTAGTAATATGCATTGCTAAGAACTTCATTAAAAAAAATTGACCCTTATGACTGGTTTTGTGGTCCAGGGTCACATATGATTTAACCAAATCCCTAAACTCAAGTATGAACTGTGATATAACAGTGAAGCGAAAAAGTGAGACACTTACACTGAGACTGAATGCGATGCCCTTATTCTCCTTAAGGGAAGCTCCAAATAGCCTTTCATCTTCTTCATCATCTGACACATGTGGTTTTGCGATGGCCATCTCTTCCTTACTCTCGGTTATCTTTTTGCATCTCTGAAAGGTTAAATAAAGTGTTGATTCAATGCAGATCAAGAAACACCAAAGTGCAAGCACAGGCACAACCCTTACCTCTGTTAGCTCTTTAATACTGAAGCTGTTTGCCTGTTTTGTTACTTTCTTTTTGGCTTCTTCAATACTGGCGAGATTCTGTGTGGTTGAAGAAGGTGGCTTGTTGACGATTGTGGGTAATGGTGCCATTTGTGGCAAGGAAGCCAAAGCACCCATGCTGGACAAAGCAGCGGTCATGGTGGCGGCAGTCATACTAGCCATAGCAGCGTTCATTGTCATGTTTGACATCATTGGCAAGGATAAAGACAAGGATGTGGAATTTGGGGTTGGCAAGGCAATTTGAAGAATAGCTTTGGGCCTGAGGCTCTCCGGGATTGGCACGCCGGCCTTGGCACACATAGCTGCAGCATTAGCCTTAGCTATTTCCAGCAACTGCTCTTTATCTGGGAAAAAAAAACAAGATTAAGAGAAGACCAATGCACCATACACTACTGGGCAAATGTTTGTAATAATTAAGATTTTTAATGTTTTTGAAAGAAGCCTCTTGTGCTCATCAAGGCTGCATTTATTTTATCAAAAATATAATAAAAACAAAATAATGAAATATTAAAATTTAAAATGACTGTCTTCTATTTGAATTTATTCCATGGTCTGTCTGAATACTGGATTCTGATTGGCTGGCAGGTATGCAGTAAAACCGTTTAATGCACAGGTAGTTCCAAGTCAGTTTAATCACTGTTCTATATTAATGCGCCGCTTTAATTGATGCACACTAACCAACACGCATCACTCGCTCACACACACACGGAGAGAGAGAGAGAGAGAGAGGTCGGAGATCACAGATTGTGCTGCACAGACACAAACTTGTTGTCAACGCTTCCCCTCGATTTTTATTAATAAAACAAAAGATAAGATACTAGATCGCTACATTATATTCCCCAGCAACGAGGTGATAAAATCACTGTTTTAGAAGTAATTGTTTGTAGAGACGCGCAGATGCAGCAAGCAGGTAACTGACACACAACTGTCATCTCTCTCTCTCGATCGATAATTAATTGAAATGCATGCTATAATTCATTCAAATAAATGTGGTCTTACGGCACTATTTCATCTCTGTCTGATTTGAAGCTGGCAGAATGCTAGCGCTAACGAGCCGTAACTGTCGAAAATAACTGTCATTTTTACCTATTCGGTCAAATATTGCGCTGCAAAGAACAATAAAAGTTTTAACTTGTCTATAACTTGGCAAATGACCATGGAATAAGCGGGATAATCAACGGCCAGCCGTGCATTAAAGGATTTTAATGCGTGTCGGGTGGTTCTTTGCCTCCACATTGTGCATTAAAATCCTTTAATGCACGGCTAGCCATTGATTATCCCTTTCATATTTTAAAATGTAATTTATTCCTGTGACGCAAAGCTGAATTTTCAGCATTTCAAATAAATGCTGTTCTTTTGAACTTTCTATTCAAAGAATCCTGAAAAATGAAATTAAATGAAATGAAAGCAGCGCAACCGTTTACAACATTGATAATAATCAGAAATGTTTCTTAAGTAGCAAATCAGCATATTAGAATGAAGGACCATGTGACACTGAAAACTGGAGTAATGATGCTGAAATTTCAGCTTTGATCACAGGAATAAATTACATTTTTAAATATATAACAATAGAAAAGGGTTCTTTGAATTTAATTTTCGACCGCTACTGTAAAAGCAAAGGAAATAATTTCAAAGTTTCTTCATACCAAGTTCTGTAAGACGTGGAGGCGTCTTGCTGGTGCTACGTTGAGTTCCGGATGCCGATCTTTTCTTACGGAGAATGAGGACCGGAGAGCGACTGGGTTCTCGTTTCCATCTGTCCCGCTGATTTAGCGTTCGGCTTCCGAAACCTCTTCTCCAACGTGAGCCAGATCGGGATCTTCTCCTCGAACGCGAGCCTGACCTCTTTCTCGATTTCGACCGTCTGCTTCTGTCTGGAGTTCGAGATTTCCTTCGACGGCTTTGTGAACGAGATCTCGATCTTTTGTTTTTAGGCGACCTCGATTTTGAGCGTTTGCTCCTTGTTCTAGACTTTTGCGATTTTCTTCCAGAGGGTGATCGAGACTTCCGTGAAGACGACCTGGACTTTCTTTTTTTTGATGATGACTTTGATCTGGATCGTGCAGCTACTTTGGATCTTGAGGATATTTTTTGACTGGGAGATCGGGATGGTGACATTGAGTTCTTCTCGACTGATGTTTCTCCACTGGTTGTTGGATTTGCGTTGGTTTCTTTCTTCTCAGGACTGGCAGCACACTCTGAATCTTTTGGCGTAACAGTTGAGAATGTTGAAGGTTCTTCAGATAAATTTGTCACTTCCAAAGGCACCTCTGGTGTAATGCACTTTTGTGAAGACATGGTCTCAGATGGCTCTGCCAAGAAGGGAATTGGTCGCCAAGATCCTTTGACACTAACTGCACTGAAACCAGAATTTGAGATGTTGGATGCAGTTTCAGACAACTTGGTGTCAGATTTCACAGCCACTGTTGGATCTTTTCCATTCTCAGTTGTGTTTTGAGAAACATTTGTTTGCGTTTCACAACTTTTACTATTGTCCACTGCTGGATCTATATTATTCTTAATTGATTCGGTTTCCAGTTTCAGATCAGACCTTGACTTCGAAATGGACCTTGATTTTGAAGGCTTTGTTCTGGATCGAGACTTACTCCTTGAATGGCGTCTATGCCGTGGCGAGCGAGACCTACATTTTGATGTGGACCTTCTGTTTTTCCTTGAGATAACAACAGACCTTGATCTAGTTCGCCTGGAGTGTGACCTGGATCTTGAATGTTTGTCTCTTCTGACAGAATGAGATCTGGACCGACTGTTGTGTCTCTTTGACCTCGATCTACTTCTCTCTCTCTGTTGATGAGACCTCTTTCTGGAGCTATTTCTAGAGCGGGAGGTTGACTTTGATTGCCGTTTTGGTTTTGGGGATCTTGACCTGTGTTCTGACTTCCGTCTGGGTGATCTTGATCTGGTTCGTCTTCCTCTGGAGCTCTCTTTACTTTTAGATGTCCTGCTAGAACTTCTTTTCTTTTCCTTGGTCCTTTCCTTTTCTGTGCTTTTGTGGACCGAATTTTCCATCTTGGGAATAATGTCAGGCAACTCCTGAGGTTTACCAACACCAGATGTGTTTTTGAACTCAGACTTTGAAGTCTTATCTGCTGAAGAGGACTTTGTATTTTCATTAGAAGGTTTCGATTCAGACTCCAATTCAGAACCAGATGCTGAAGAGCTTTCGGACCGTGAGCCAGATCTCTTCGCTTTGTCTGCATCTTTGCTTTTTTTCTTTTTCTTTCTCTTCTTTTTCTTTCCACTTTAAACACAAACACAAGAAAAAAAGCACATTAGGAATTAAGACTTTGCAAACAACCACAGAGTCCAAATTAAATTAAAATCAAACCCACTGAGATTAATTACTTTCATTTTTAATTCATTTGAATAGTCCCGATTTTTTTAAACCATTTGAGAAACCATTGGGTGCTTGATCCGACGATACATATGATCAAATGTTAAGAATAAAGACTTTTACCCAATAAACTATTGACACATTGTAAATCTAAAGTTTTCACATTTTGTAAATCTAACTTCTAAAACACGACGTATCGTCAATCCAAGGTGATTAATCAACCCTCTACATTGCGAGTAAATCACTCGCATATGCGACCACCACCAGTCCGAAGTTCAGTTAAAATGACTAATATGCATTCATACATGGTTATCAAGTTTTAATTCTAATTACAAAAGTTCTATCATTAAATAACATTGATTATCATATTATAATGCTTGACTGACTGATGTTTATATATGTATATGTATATATGTGTATATATATATATATGTGTGTGTATGTGTATATTTATGTGTATGTGTGTATGTATATGTATGTGTATGTGTGTATATGTGTGTGTGTGTGTATATGTGTGTGTGTGTGTGTATATGTGTGTATATGTGTGTGTGTGTGTATATGTGTGTGTGTGTATATGTGTGTATGTATATGTTTGTGTGTATATGTGTGTATGTATATGTGTATGTGTGTATATGTATGTATGTGTGTGTGTGTGTATGTGTGTATATGTATGTATGTATGTATATATTTATCAGTCTGGCGAGTAAACAAAAAAATGCACTAGCCAATGGCGATTCAATTGCCAAGGTGTTCGTAGAGGGCTGTTAATACAATTATTATTTGTCGTTTGTAAGTACAAAGAACTGTGTTGCACCTTTCTTGAATCTCTTTGTCAGACTCCGTGTCTGAGCTGCTGTCTTTTCCTTCTTTGCGTTTCTTTCTCTTCTTTTTACTTTTGTGTTTTTTGTGCTTTTTACTTTTTCTGTGTTTAGTGATGGTGTCCTCTTTACCATGGTTATCTTGGAGGTCAGTTTGCATGACTTCATCTGCCATGAAGACAAAAACATATTAAGGACAGAATATATATATCAGAAAATACAAAGAATGTAGATGTATTGATGACTAACCTGTTGGTGTGTTCATTTTTTCTTCCTTAAGTCCATCTTCTCTGGTCTCCGTTACAGGATCAGACTGTGGCTCATCTTTCACACTGAATGGAAAAACACTGCATCACTCATTTAAAATAAGACTTTGTCTTTGTTGATTTCCTGAGTGAAATTCCTACCATGTGTCCATCATCCACAATGTACAATTCAACAGAATTCAAAGTAATCTCTTCCTTTTAGGAATACCAGGAAACCACAACAGATCTGATGTTTACTAAGTGTTTCCTAGTGATCTTTAATTTAACACACTTAAACCCTTGTTGTTCTTTATATTGATTATTTTGTGTCCAGACACTTAACCAAAATCTACAATAGAAACTAAAGTGCTAACCAAGTCGAGACATTTTTATTTGTATAAACTTATTCAAATAATTTACAGAAGTCATTGACTTCCATGGTTTTTTTTTCTTTCTCCATACTATGGAAGTTCCACACTATGGAAGTCAATGGCTACCATCAACTGTTTGGTTACCCACATTCTTCAGAATATCTGATTTTGTGTTCAACAGAAGAAAGAAACTCATACAGGTTTGGGTCATGAGGGTGAGTAAATGTTGAGAACATTTTCAATTTTGGGTGAACTATCCCTTTAACGCAGATTTACAGAAAAATGTGCCTTTATGTCATGTGGTTGTGATGACAAATAACTAGAAGTACATCAGGATCTAATGTATATTAGTAGTCTTTTAATAAATATGGGCTCATATAAGGATGTTTAAATAGACATACATTTGTTTTAAAATAGTTCCAAATTAAGTATAACATTACAATACAAAACATTTCTGTCACTGCTTGCCAACAGTATTGTTAGCACTGTAAACTGTCTACCGGTCTGAACACAAGGTACATATGAAGAATGAACAATTTGAATCTGTAAATGTCATGACGTCATAAATCTAACGTTATATGAAATAATTATAGTGGAACCCTAGTTTACCATTGGTAACCTTTCAAGAGTATGTTTGTAAATGTTTACCTCTTGTATTCTGTACCTACTGCATTAATTATACTGACAAAAAGCACCATGGCAATACCATAGTATTTTTTTTTTTTTAATGTAAATTGGAGTAAACATGTAATTATCAATATATACCTGTAAGGAAAAGTAAAGACAGTATTTGCTGCATAGCAATTAACACATGGCCGCAAACAATGAAAGCTAAAACACACACACACACACACAATTCAGTCACAACACAATCGTAAACCGTTTCGACCGTATACACCATGGGTGCCCAAACTCGGTCCTGGAGGGCCGGTGTCCTGCAGAGTTTAGCTCCAACCCCAATTAAACACACCTGAACCAGCTAATCAAGCTCTTTTAGGCATACTAGAAACTTACCAGCAGGTGTGTTGAGGCACGTTGGAGCTAAACTCTGCAGGACACCGGCCCTCCAGGACCGAGTTTGGGCACCCCTGGTATACACTGATGATTACAGCTAACTAATGTTTAGCTAGCCGGCTAAAACTAATAAAACTACAACTGATATACTGATAAAACACGAACTCCTAAGACACAAGTAAAAGATCGGACATTTTACCTGTTTTCTTGAGTTTCATCTTCGATTTCTTTAATCTTGTTCATTACAAAATCCCTGAAAATCTGCTCTATATTGGTCGCCATCACACTAGGAGTTGTTGGGTCCGCCAGTATCCCAGAATGCCTCAGTAGCGTCTACTTCCTCCGGTCAACACAGCGAATGACAACGGCAGGAAGGCGGCACGTTCAAAATGTAAAGATCTATTGTATTGTACAGTTAAACCGCTTATAACAAAAATAACTGTAGCCGCTTTGTGTTACCCGTTCCCTCTCGTGTGTGTGTGTGTATATATATATATACACACACACACACACATATATATATATATATATACATACATTTAGTCATTTTGCAGACACTTTTATCCAAAGCGACTTACAAATGAGGACAATAGAAGCAAGCAAAACCAACAAAAGGGCAATAATATCTAAGTGCTGTGACAATTATCGGTTAGCCTAACGTAGCAAGGTTTTTTTTTTTATAAATAAAAAGAAACCAAAAAGATAGAATAGAAAAAGAATAGAGAATGCTAGTAAATCCATTTGTAATCGGATTGACGGCTCAATCGGACTGAAAAACCTTCATGTAAACACCTTAATCTATCCAATTGAGCTCGATCCGATTGAAGGGGGTGGTTTATTCCTTTTCTAATACGATTGAGAGTGCATGTAAACACCAAGCGGCAACCTCCCGGTCTCTCGCTTGAAGCCAATACTGAAGTGACTAAAACTACAATTCATCGACTGACCGCTACCCAGATAGCAAGAACGTTTGTCCAAATGTGGCTGATAGCTGTCACATTTGGCCTAGGTATGGCATGGCTGAGCACATATGGGCCAAATTTTAACCATATATGTTTTGCCATGGATTTAGAATTGGAGGGAATTTTCTTTTGGATGACAATTTTTTTTTAGGTATATGGTCCAGATCAGTGGTTCCCAACCCTGGTCCTGGCGGCACCCCAACACTGCACGTTTTGCATGTCTCCTTAATCATACACACCTGATTCAGGTCATCAGCTCATTAGTAGGAGACATGGCTCTTGGTTGCTGTGTCTTCCCTTATTCCTATTGGTGGATTACTGAAATTTTGAAAATATATCCGTTATTTCCCGCTCTGCTTCCTCTTTCAATCGCCGTTAAAAAAGAAGATGATGATGAAAAAGCTCCCTATTTACAGCCTTTGCCCAGACACATTCTTATGCAGATAAGTGCAGTTTTGGTGTTTTAAATGTTTTCTAGGGGTGTAATGGTACACTTATTCGTACCGAATATGTTATATGGAGCAGTTTGTTAGATCGTGATCTATCTCATTTGTTTGTCTAAAGAAGTGCCGACAGATGTATGAAAGTACACAAGTCACACCGTAAATTTAAAGCGCAGACTTTAACGTACAGTAAAAACAGAGGCAGAATACCGTATAACTCCAGGCTGGCACAGTAATATTGACGAACGGCTAAACAGATGCAGAGCACCGTAACTTAATTTGAGCGATCTAAAACAAAGTCAAAGAGCGGTAACTGATGATACTGTGTTCTGCCTTGGTTTCTTCTGGGCTTTTCTCCAAGATACTTATACACATAAAGGAGGTCATATATGTCCCAAATTATCAATAACTAATTTCGACCAAAAACGAAGTTATGGTGTTTTGTCTTTGCACGGCAGCACTGCTGTCACCATAGATGGGTGTGGTTTCAGCAACGAGGCACCTCAGCTTCACCCACGTCCCGCCTTTTTGCCCATTTTCGATTATCATTTTCGAGTGACGCGCCGTGACACGCTGCCAAGATGACGGCGGTCGGCTCCGCCCAATTTAGGCTTCAAAAATGCTCTTCAGTATGGAAGGCGGACGGGGCCAAAAGTCTTTAAACGGAACACGTGAAATTTGACCGTGTCAACACGCACAAACACCGCAAAACTTTTACATATTTTTTTCTTTTGTACATATAGACATGCACATTTTGGCCGTATTAAGGTGTCAGTTTTTACCACGTTTATTTGGTTCGTGTAAAGACGCTCAGTTTGACCGCATTAAGATGACAAAATTCAACGTGTTTCTCAACGCACACATTTTGGCCATGTTAAGGTGCCAATTTTGAACGTGTAATATTTTTTTACCCTCATATTTCTTTAGTTTATGGTCATTAATTAGTGTTGTAGCTAGTAAATTAATAAATTTTGTTGTTTATTTTCTTTTGATAGTTATTACTCTTACTCCCAGGTCCGTGTACCTTCTGGTCATTTGAACAGAAATTAAGCAAGATTTTTCTATTTTTTTCATGGGTAAAAAATTTGATTATGCTTTACTATTTGTTTCGAATGTGTGAGCGGCCTTGAAACACCCATTTCATCCTCCATCTTCTGTACTAACACCGTGTACACGACAACCCCAAGCTTATTTTCAATAGGAGAGATGCGGCAGGCGAGCAAGCTTACTCACAAGATTCCTGCAGCTTTGTTGTGTAGGCTGTTTCCAGATAACATTAATAAATAAAAATATATATTCAAGGCTGCATCACAAAAATGAATATCATATTTTGGAATAGGAATTCACCACACATTCATTTTCAGTCATGTCTGCAGCGGTTTATTTGTGTTCACATAGCTTCACTGAACAGCATCAATAAGGGCTTAGAGTCCAAATATGCATATACATGGGAATGCATAGCTTGCTATTTATAGCTATATATTCTGCTTGATTGTTAAAATTAATTAAAAAATTTTACCTAGATAAATGTGTGCTGTTAGACGCATATACAGTCGTTTGTGCGGAGAGTGGAAGCTGAAGTGCGTTTTGCAGGACATGGAGGTGCCAGTGCGATCACTTTCATTTTTTTCTTAAGTGAAAGTGAAAGTGAAAGTGAAGTGAAAGTGAAGTGACATGTGGCCAAGTATGGTGACCCATACTCGGAATTAGTGCTCTGCATTTATCCCATCCAAAGTGCACACACACAGCAGTGAACTTTAAGAGTGGAAACTTAACATACGCCGTCCTTTTTGCTCATAAAGGTAAGAGTAATACATCATTCGGAATTGTAAAGGGTCTACTTTTATTTGTGTTCACTCACACTATCATCAAAAACATGTGCTTTTGTAAAATAAGGAAAACAAACAGGATGCGCTTTCTGTCGTCTTGGTCTTGAGCAGGAGCGCTTCACAATGATGAACCGAAACTCAGCGAATACTTGCCTCCTCACAGACATGATAAATATATCTAATAGAATGCTTTAAATACTTTGAAACAAAATAATTAAAATCGAAAACAAAAACTCTTTCATTATGTAGGCTAATCCGTAAAGATGTA
>NW_015626039.1:61543-65531 GCF_001515625.1 Sinocyclocheilus rhinocerous | reverse complement strand
GAAGACAAAATTTAATGTGTTTCTCAACGCACACATTTTGGCCGTGTTAAGGTGGCAATTTTGCCGCGTTTATTTGGTTCGTGTAAAGACGCTCAGTTTGACCGCATTAAGACCACAAAATTGAATGTGTTTCTCAACGCACACATTTTGGCCGTGTTAAGGTGTCAATTTTATATTTTTTTTATTTTTTTACCCTCATATTTCTTTAGTTTATGGTCATTAATTAGTGTTGTAGCTAGTAATGTTGTTGTTCTAAAAAGAAATAAAGAGAAATGAGAAACGGTTTGATTTATTTATTTATTTTTTGTTTTGTTTAAGAAACGGAAAAACAAAAATTTAGCTGGATTTTTTGTATTTTTTTTCATGGGTAAAAAATTTGATTATGCTTTACTATTTGTTTCGAATGTGTGAGCGGCCTTGAAACACCCATTTCATCCTCCATCTTCTGTACTAACACCGTGTACACGACAACCCCAAGCTTATTTGAGATGCGGCAGATGCGGCAGGCGAGCAAGCTTACTCACAAGATTCCTGCAGCTTTGTTGTGTAGGCTGTACATTAATAAGAATATCATATTTTGGAATAGGAATTCACCACACATTCATTTTCAGTCATGTCTGCAGCGGTTTATTTGTGTTCACATAGCTTCACTGAACAGCATCAATAAGGGCTTAGAGTCCAAATATGCATATACATGGGAATGCATAGCTTGCTATTTATAGCTATATATTCTGCTTGATTGTTAAAATTAATTAAAAAATTTTACCTAGATAAATGTGTGCTGTTAGACGCATATACAGTCGTTTGTGCGGAGAGTGGAAGCTGAAGTGCGTTTTGCAGGACATGGAGGTGCCAGTGCGATCACTTTCATTTTTTTCTTAAGTGAAAGTGAAAGTGAAAGTGAAGTGAAAGTGAAGTGACATGTGGCCAAGTATGGTGACCCATACTCGGAATTAGTGCTCTGCATTTATCCCATCCAAAGTGCACACACACAGCAGTGAACTTTAAGAGTGGAAACTTAACATACGCCGTCCTTTTTGCTCATAAAGGTAAGAGTAATACATCATTCGGAATTGTAAAGGGTCTACTTTTATTTGTGTTCACTCACACTATCATCAAAAACATGTGCTTTTGTAAAATAAGGAAAACAAACAGGATGCGCTTTCTGTCGTCTTGGTCTTGAGCAGGAGCGCTTCACAATGATGAACCGACACTTGAATACTTGCCTCCTCACAGACATGATAAATATATCTAATAGAATGCTTTAAATACTTTGAAACAAAATAATTAAAATCGAAAACAAAAACTCTTTCATTATGTAGGCTAATCCGTAAAGATGTATTTCTCTCTAAAGGCGCAAGTCCTGAGGAGATGGAGTCAGGAACGTCAACTTTATCTTGTGACACTGACTCAGAAAATACTATTCATTAATAAATAATAAAAATATCTCCTTAGTATTTTATTTATTTATTGTTTTTGTTTTTTGGGCTTCTGTGCCAAGATTGTTTTGCATGCAGTACAAATAACCTATGGCGGCATTTTAGTGCCACGTTGAAAAATTCCACCTATACTCCGCCAAAAATAAATAAAATAAAAAGTCTGTATATAAACATATATATAATTAATGTAGGATTTTTTTATTGTTTTTAAGTGACAGGTATAATTAATATAAATCTGCACTTACAAATTGCATAAATAATATTATGACAATATTTTTAAATATTAAATTTAGAACACGGAAATATGAAATAACAGAAAAAAATAGACTGATACTTTTAAAAATGAGACCAAAATTACCAGTAGGTGGCAGCAAGCCACTGTCTTAATGACTGAGTCGTTGAGTCCTTTATTCAGTCGAGTCCTTCAAAACGGCTGATTCATTCAGAAACTAAGTAAGAAACTTTTTTTTATGAATGGGTCAGTGAATCAATGATTCAAGGCGTTCAAAAAAGGCAAATTCATTCAGTAACAGAACTGCAGTGAGACGCACAACATGACTTTGGAACCATTTTTACTAGAGCAAAAATAAATTTTTCTCTACGATTTAAATTACTTATTAACTTCTTGTTTATTGAATTATGTTGCCCTGACTCAGTGAAGTCTGCCACAGACAATGCTAACCAATCTGTTCATTCTAAATGCATGTGTCATAGAAAGTCTGTGCATATAATACCATAATTAAAAGTGTATTTATTGCTATACAGTAACAATAGTCTAATTTTGACAGATGCTGAGATCGGTATTATGAATTAATAGGCTACAGTAAGTTACAGTTCCCCGAAGCAGTTGCATTTTTTGTTTAAGTGCTGATTTAATTGAATTGTAATACTCATGAAAACTCAACTCGACACCGATCGGTCTGCGCAGCGCTGCTTCAAGTAGAACACAAATAATATTTTTTTATTGCAATAATAACAAAGATCATTTTTTAAAAATACAGTACGTACAAAAAAACCCTGAAAATACAGTATGTACAAAACACTCTAAATCTCTGTGGTGCTGATTTGGCGGTACGCAGGGAAAGAAGGAGACCAGAGGACATTGTATGATTGGCTGAGGTGCCTCACGTAGCAACCCAACGAGCCTATCAGTGTGCAGGTCAGGTGTACGTTGTTAGTGCGCGAGCTGTCCTCACAGAAAACTCGAGAAAACTGCGTCATTAGACCGTTGGACTCGTCAACCGAAAACCGCCTTCAGAGAAAAGAGAAAAAATATATTTTTTGAGGTGAGTGTCATATCGCCAACTGTTACAGAAATAGACTATTAACATTGAGTTACTTGTCGGGGGGAATTTTTATTGGTATTTTGCAAACGTTGTACCGTGTTTTGCGTCGTGAATGTTAAGGTTAGAGTCATGCTAACATTAGCTAACTGCAAAGACTGACCAGCCGTGTTGGCCAATTTAGTTAACGCTAACAATGCACGTCTATGGTCTAGACCGTACTATAAATAAAATGATTTACAGAGACCCAACAATTCTGACCATGAGCAAGCACTTCCTATTAAAATGCATTTTTGACCAGGAACTACATTTGACCAGAGCACATACAACACGCCTATTAGTGTGCAGGTCAGGTGTACGCTGTTAGTGCGCGAGCTGTCCTCACAGAAAACGTCTCCGGTTACTATGGTAACCTCGGTTCCCTGAGAGCGGGAACGAGACATCACGGAGACATTTCTCCGTTATGGGAACTCCTTCCCTTCCAACCTTTCTTGAAGTCCTATTGGCTAACGCCAGTCCAAATGAGTGGCCAATTGTCGCAAAGTATGCAAATCACATGCAAATACTGACAAGCTCGAGAGGCAGTATAAAATGCAGTGCATGCGACAATTACGTCAGAATCTGATACTGAATATCCCGCCGTGAGAGAGGCTACGAGCAGCCTGAACCAGTCACACACAGTACTCAGCGAAGATAGAACACACAATTCCCACAACCAATAGCGACGCTTGCTAGGCGGGCTCGCAGCTGATAGGTGGAGACAAGCCAATGAGCGTCTAAAGCCCAGGTATACGAAATTTGCATATCTGGTCAGTAATAACGTATGCTGCACTGAGAACAGGGCAGTAGCAACAGTACTGTAAGGGGCTGCACAGACATAACTCTGTTTTGCAGCATAACACATAACATGATAATGGTAGTACGAAGGGAATCAGACATGAATAACATGAAGCTGCACTGAGTACAGGGCAGACAACAACAACAATTGCATAGACGGCTGCGCAGACTGAAGGGGGTAGATAGTGATTTAGGCACGTAGCCCGGTCTCGGCCAGAGAGTGACGCTGCAGTCACCGGGTCCAAAGCGAATACAGTCGCTGTCCACAGAAAACGCATGTAAGTCCCCTATGCGCTTACCCGAAGCGAGGGCAAGAAGAAGTGCAGTTTTGAGAGATAGCTCCCTCATATCAACGGATGCTTAAGGCTCGAATGGTGGCTGTGAAAGAGCTCTTAACACCACCTCTAGGTCCCAGGGCGGGACTGAAGG
>NW_015626039.1:58933-61529 GCF_001515625.1 Sinocyclocheilus rhinocerous | reverse complement strand
TTCCGCCCGTGTTCTCTGATTTGTTTATTTAGATTTGAGTGAACTAACATTCAGCCAATCACAAGGCGAATCATCTCTTGGGCGCGTCTGTCAACTATCAGTTATCAGAGAGTGACGCTGCAGTCGCCGGGTCCGAAGCGAATACGGTCACTGTCCACAGAAAACGCATGTAAATCCCCTATGCGCTTAGCCGAAGCGAGGGCAAGAAGAAGTGCAGTTTTGAGAGATAGCTCCTTCATATCAACGGATGCTAAAGGTTCGAATGGTGGCTGTGAAAGAGCTCTTAACACCACCTCTAGGTCCCAGGGCGGGACTGAAGGCGGACGTGGGGGATGCAATCTTCTCGCTCCCTTAAGAAAACTCACCACCAGCGCGTGCCTACCGATTGATTGCCTGCACAGCGGGGAACGAAACGAGGCAATAGCGGCCACATAGACTTTCAGTGTTGATGGTAGAGATCCACTATCTAGTCTGTACTGTAGAAAACGCAGAATATCCGACACGAAGCTAGCAGCCGGGTTGATATGAACATCCCGGCACCATTTCACAAACACTCCCCATTTTAGAACATACAAGCGCCTTGTGGAGGGCGCCCGTGCCTCTGAGATGGTGTCGAGAACACGGGAATGCAGGGCGCTCAGCTCCTCTGATATCCCCAAAGCAGCCACACATGAAGGCTCCATAACTCCGGGTTCGTGTGCCACACCGAGCCGCTCGCTTGAGCAGATCCTTCCTGATGGGGATCGGCCAGGGCGGCGCCACTAGCTGCTCTGTCAGGTCTGGGAACCAAGGCTGGTTCGGCCAGTTCGGGGCAATGAGTATCACCGAAGCCCCCTTCTCCCTGATCTTGCATAATACCAGCGGAAATATCTTGATCGGAGGAAACACATACAGCATGGCTACCGGCCAGTGCGATGTCAGCTGTGATGCGGTGCTATCTGAATGTGAAAGTACGCGTCCTTTAAGTCCACGGACGCAAACCAGTCCCCGGGCCGAATTTGCGCCAGGATCTGTTTCAGCGTTATCATCCTGAATGGACGCTTGCAAAGCGCTCAGGAACTGACATAGCGGTTTGGTCGTTGGAAGCGCCGGCGAGTGCTGCGCGACTATAACCTGTGTTGGCGGTGGCTCTGCACTGCTTTGAGGCGGGGCGAGCGGCACCGCATTGACTGAGTGAGGAGGAAAAAGCTCTTTTTGTGAGAATGTATGCATTTTTATTGAATGAACATCCAACACACAAACATTCCAACACATGAACTTGTGGCGCTTGGGAGCCGAGCCGCTGGCGCACTCTCCTCCTCTCTTCAGACCTTCAGGACGACGACTTAGCCGGCGGCGGCGGGCGAGAGTCATGTCGCAGGCTCCTTCGCTGGCCGTGGCGTTTCCTTCCGGGACCCCACGCCTTCCTCCGGGCATCCGGCTCCTGGCGAGGAGCGGTAGCAGACACCGCTGCGGTCGCTGGCATGGGGTTAACCCTCCGTTGGGAAGAGCCAGGTGCCGACGAGGATCTGGATCTCGCCGTCTGCTGC
Source organism: Sinocyclocheilus rhinocerous (assembly GCF_001515625.1). Taxonomy (NCBI): domain Eukaryota; kingdom Metazoa; phylum Chordata; class Actinopteri; order Cypriniformes; family Cyprinidae; genus Sinocyclocheilus; species Sinocyclocheilus rhinocerous. The sequence continues at coordinate 60,000 of NW_015626039.1, read as the reverse complement.
TGGAAAGCACGCCTCGGCATCACGTGACTCATGGCTTTGGCGCGCTTTTGAGCCTCCGCGAAGCGCTCAATAATGGACTCCACGGCATTACCGAAGAGGCCGGAGGGAGTCACATGAGCGTTCAGCAGCACTTTACGGTCAGCATCCTTGAGGTTAGCCAGGTTTAACCATAGGTGCCTCTGAAGGACGACCATAAAACCCATGGCCTTACCCATGGTCTGGGCCGCTCGCTTCTTCGCCATCAGCGCGAAGTCCGTTGCCGCGCGCAGATCCTTAATGGCCTCCACCGTGAGGGCTCCGCCGCCTGCAGGAGCTTTGCCTGAAAAACCTGCAGCACCGCCATGGCGTGCAGCGCGGAAGCCGCCTCGCCATCAGACGATGCTTTATACGATCCATATGCTTTATTGGCGAGGTGGGCGGTGGTCCTGCACGGCTTCGAGGGGAGGCTGATGTCTGAGCCTAGGGTCTTGGCTGCTGCAGGACACAGGTGTGCAGATGCGACGGTCTCCTTGACGGGGGGAGAGCGCACGTACTTGTGGGCCTCCGCCCCATCCACGTGGGAAAAAATGGCCTGTGTGGCAGAGTGGACACTGTTTTCATCAGCTGCTCATGTACGTCAGGGAAGAAGGGGACCGACGCCCTCGAGTCAGCTTTCTGGGTGGAGCCTTCGACAGAACCTCATGAACTCCTCCTGGAGGTCTGGGGTCTCCATGCCGTCCGGCTGATCGGACTCCGATCCCGCCCAATCCTCCCTCTCCGAGGCCGAGCGCTGATTGGGGCGCAGACCATGTTTTCACCAGCTGCTCATGTACGTCAGGGAAGAAGGGGACCGACGCCCTCGAGTCAGCTTTCTGGGTGGAGCCTTCGACAGAACCTCATGAACTCCTCCTGGAGGTCTGGGGTCTCCATGCCGTCCGGCTGATCGGACTCCGATCCCGCCCAATCTTCCCTCTCCGAGGCCAAGATGGACATCGTGTCATCCCCCTCCTCCTGGCCAAAGGACACAAACTCCGCGATGTTGGAAGGAGGGCGGAAGCAGTCCTCGGGGAGTGAGACCGGGGAACGGG
>NW_015626039.1:57424-58788 GCF_001515625.1 Sinocyclocheilus rhinocerous | reverse complement strand
GTCCGGCTGATCGGACTCCGATCCCGCCCAATCCTCCCTCTCCGAGGCCGAGATGGACATCGTGTCATCCCCCTCCTCCTGGCCAAAGGACACAAACTCCGCGATGTTGGAAGGAGGGCAGAAGCAGTCCTCAGGGAAGGAGGCCGGGGAACGGGGCGACCGTTGGGGTTGGCGGAGCGGCAAGACGACGCTCCTGTCACCGGGAGGGCCCATCAGTGGCACGCTGGCGGCAGTGGGCCTCACCCCGAATAGGCTGCGAACCACATCGCGGCCGGTCTGGAGCACGCGGGTCGGCAGGTCCGCGCAATGCCCGCAGTCGGACTCGTCCAGCGCCGCCATGGCGTGGGCCAGGACCAGGCAGGCGACGCAGTGGTCGTGTTAATCTGGCGGCTCGATTGGTCCCGCGCCATAGTGAATTCAGCAGATGAAGTAGAAGATTCTGACGTAATTGTCGCGTGCACCGCATTTTATACTGCCTCTCGAGCTCGTCAGTATTTGCATGCGATTTGCATACTTCGTGACAATTGGCCAGTCATTTGGACTGGCGTTAGCCAATAGGAGTTCAAGAAAGGTTGGAAGGGAAGGAGTTCCCATAACGGAGAAATGTCTCTGTGATGTCTCGTGAAAGCTCGAGAGGGAACTCGAGAAAACTGCGTCATTGGACCGTTGGACTCGTCAACCGGAAACCGCCTTCAGAGAAAATAGAAACAAGCTGATATTTTTCGAGGTGAGTGTCATATTTATTGGTATTTGCAAACGTTGTACCGTGTTTTGCAACGTTAATGTTAAAGTTAGAGTCATGCTAACATTAGCTAACTGCAAAGCCTAACCAGCTGTGTTGGCTAATTTAAAGTGCCCCTATTATGGATTTTTGAAAATTACCTTTCATGCAGTGTGTAACACAGCTCTAAGTGAATGAAAACATCCTGCAAAGGTTTGAATCTGAAAGTGCACCATGTATAAAGTTATTGTCTCTCTAAAGAAAGAGTTGACTTTGAATCATATATATGGCACCTCTTGTGGTTCTACATAGCACCATTTGACAAAGTGCTATATGGCACCTCTTACGGTTCTACATAGCACCATTTGACGAAGTGCTATATGGCACCTCTTACGGTTCTACATAGCACCATTTGACAAAGGTTCTATATAGCACCTGTAAAAATAGGTGCTAAATAGCACTAAAAGTGGTTCCCCTATGATTACGAGCCAAAGAACCGCTTTTAGTGCTATATAGCACCATTTGTTTTTAGAGTGTATTGATGCATTACACATCTATGCAACCAATAAAGAGGTAGACAGTCATAACACTGAAGCCATATCCTCACGCTTTTCAGATATCATTAACATTGATGCGCAGGATT
>NW_015626039.1:13455-41048 GCF_001515625.1 Sinocyclocheilus rhinocerous | reverse complement strand
GTAGTATTATTTGTTAGGATGTATTTTCTATGCCAGTGTCAAAGATGAATTTCTGTTCAGGAAATCTGGACAGACAATAAAGTTAAACTAAACTAAACTAAAACAAAGATAATAAAAAAAATACAGTACGTACAAAAAAAAACTGAAAATGCAGTATGTACAAAACACTCTAAATCTCTGTGGCGCTGATTTGGCGGTACGCAAGGAAAGAAGGAGACCACAGGACATTGTATGATTGGCTGAGGTGCCTCACGTAGTAACCCAACGAGCCTATCAGTGTGCAGGTCAGGTGTACGCTGTTAGTGCGCGAGCTGTCCTCACAGAAAACTCGAGAAAACTGCGTCATTGGACCGTTGGACTCGTCAACCGAAAACCGCCTTCAGAGAAAAGAGAAAAAAGCTGATATTTTTCGAGGTGAGTGTCATATTTATTGGTATTTGCAAACGTTGTACCGTGTTTTGCAACGTTAATGTTAAAGTTAGAGTCATGCTAACATTAGCTAACTGCAAAGCCTAACCAGCTGTGTTGGCTAATTTAAAGTGCCCCTATTATGGATTTTTGAAAATTACCTTTCATGCAGTGTGTAACACAGCTCTAAGTGAATGAAAACATCCTGCAAAGGTTTTAATCTGAAAGGAGAAAGTCAAACTCTTCAAGAACAAACTGCAAGTATGCATGTACCCAAAATGTAGATGGTCTAACAAAGAGTGAAAAATTTAAGGGGGTCTGAATACTTTCCGTACCCACTGTATAACAAACTTGCTCCAAAGGTTCTGTAATGTGTGGCTGACAGTGTTAGCTTGAAGGTAAATGTTTAATTAAATATATAATGTCTTGAATCACTGAGAAATAAGTTTAAAAAGGAAAGGCAGCCACTTGTGGCCAACTATGAAATCAAGCGAATTAAAAAGAGATGGGCAGGAAGGAAGCGGTCTCTTCAGACAGATGAAGCTAATCCAAGCACCACGGTAAAAATCTCAAATTCAGGCAGTTTGCAAAATTTTAATTTTCTTTTCTTTTTTTTTGTGACAGGGCAATTTTTTATTTTTTTTGAAAATCTAAATTTTTTGAACCACTGGCCCCACCGGGCACGTAGAAAAATCTGTAGCATTGAGCCCTGCTTAAAGTCTTAAATTTAGTTAGTTGTATCAAATTTAAGGCCATAAAAAGTCTTAAACGGTACAAGAAATTCTTAATTATGATTTCAAGAGGTCTTAAATTTGGAGACAAAAAGACAAGAATTGCAATATAGCTTAAAGGCTATGATCTCATTGGTAACGCTTTATAATAACTTTCATTAAATTATTAACAAACATTACATAATGTTTAACTAATCAGTGCTTAATATATATTGACATCTAGAAATATGAGATAATGTGCTTGTTAATGTTAACTAATGAACTTATTAAACATTACCAAATGATTAACAGATCATTATTTAATGTAAATTAAAATGCTTTAAACTTTCAATTCATATGATCATGCATTTTTTTTAATCTTCAACAACAACAACAAATGGTTTACAATGATTAAAAGCTTTATTAATAAATCATTAACAAACATCTAGTGCTTAACTGATCATTCGTTAATGTTGACAAATGTCATTAAACATTTAATGTGCTTTAAAAATGTACAAAGGATTTTAACAAATTACACAACGATTACAAGTTTATTTGTTAATGTACTGTTGAATGCTTAAGTGTCAATAAACTTCAGTTCACACATTATGTAATGCTCATTTTTACATTTACAAATGTTGTGAAAATATAGCTTAATTTTTTATTTTAAGCACTTCACAAACTAATCATATTAATATATTCATTAACTCATAATCACAGTCTGTAAAGGTCATATATTTGGTATTTGTTTTGTGTGTAGACTTCTACTATTTGCACATCTTAAATCATTTATTATTTGTTAATGGTTTGGCAATACCCAACTAAAATACTTAATTTATAATTTATCAAAACAATGCAATATAAACAGATTGAATTGTGTTCCCTTATAGTAATCAAATTGACCCCTGTACACGGTTGACCCCCTACCCAAGCCTTACACCAAACCTGTCCCTAACCTTGCCCGTATCACACATCAAGAGCAGCAAAAGTGTTGTGCATTAACCAAAAGCTTTTAATCATTTTATAACAACTGTTAAAATAATTTGTAGATTGTCAAGATGTGCATGATCATATGAATTAGAAGTTTAATGACATTTGTAAGCATTTTAATTTACATGAAATGCTAATTATTAGGTAATGTTTAATACATGGTAAAACTTTATTTTAGGGTCTCTTAACTAGTTGTTTATTAGCAAGCATATTTCTAAAATCTCATAATCACATTAAGAGGGTGCATGTAAACACTGAATGATTCAATTGGCCATTCATAAAGACAATCACTGGTTTCATTCCTGAATGAATCAGCCGTTCCAACGAATCAATTGAATGAATAATTCAGTGATAAAACCAGTAACTTGCCGCCACCTGCTGGCAGTTGGTTTCATTTTTAAAGTATAATTTCAGTTATTTGAATCATTTAATGTTTTTATATTCAAAATTTTTTATTTAAAACATTAATCTCAACATGAATATATGAATTTAATTGCACTCATGCCACCACTGAGACTCATTAAACGTCTGAAAATGTAGGCCTACCTACAAGCCACTTTTGTGTTCTTCTCTGCCACGTCTGTAGTACAAATGAATTTTTTATTAATACGAATTTCATATGATTGGTAACTTATTCCTCTTTTACTTCTTATATTGTTATATTGTTTTAATTAGACATTTTAAAAAGCTTAAATGTATTTTTGTTTTTATTTGACATAGACGATGACATACTTTTGTAAAAAAAAATAATAAAATTCATTACAAATGTAAAAAAAACAATCCTCTGTAAATCACTTTAAGGAGTCAAATATCACCTTGTATTAGGAAAGCTAATTTTTGAGGTCTTAAGGAGACAGCAGCCTAAATAAACCTGCTGCTGTCTGTCATTGCTGTCTGTTTATACAGTGAAGACTATCCAGTGTTTATTTTACAGCTATTGTAGTTAAATGTAACTGGGAAAAAAAGTACTGTTAATTTCATTTATATCTTATTGTTTTGTTTGTGCTATTGCTTGTCATTTATTTATTTGTTCTTATTGTATTACTTACTATTTACTTGGATTTATTTAAAAAATAAATTCAATTCTGAGTTTGAGCGCACATGATTCTTGGGTGGGGAGGGGGCAGTTGTATGACAGTTAAAATTAATTTAACTCATAAGGTTTGCCTTTCAAATAAATATTACAAAATGGTTAATTCTGTTATCCTCTCTCCCCCAGGGCCATGCTCAGACCAGCACTCCTGACATCCCAACACCTAAGATGGTGCTTAAAGGCTGTAGAGAGGGTCATCCCATGCAGTATGACCACATTATGCTCATGTTGGATGGCCAGTTAAACACCCAGGAGAGCGAGGACATCTCAATGGCACTGGGCCTCCTCCTGTGTATATATTTTGTGTTTGGAATTCAGTATCCTAAAGGACTGAAAAAGAACCTGACCTTTTTGGAGTGTGTTGTTTTGAAATTGAAGAATGCAGACAGACTTCCTGTTACTGTAAAAAGGGTGTACAACTCAATTTGTGTGTAGACCTTAGGGGTCAATGTTCTCTCTTGCTGGGCCTCTTCCAGTTATAGCTCCAGTTTCTATTGTTTTTTTAAATCTGGAAGATCTTACAGAAATGTTAATGCTGTTGACAGTAAAATATACTGCAGGACTTCAGAGTGTACAACTCAATTTGTGTTTGTGTATTAGCAATCTTCAGTAATCTCACTCATTTTTATTGTTGTTGGCCAAAAAGAGACCTGATTACAGGGCTACAGTATGTATTTAAACATCAGGCTAACGTGACAGTCACGACTCATGCAGCTGTAAGGTTTTCTTTCTCTTTTGTTTTTACTCGCGATCTTTACAACACGCATTACATTAAGTATTTCATGGCACACTCGTTTTATGCGTATTTGGCGCCACCTAGTGGTGTGGGTGTATTATTGACATGTCAAAGTCTAGACCCTGAATATAAGACGACCGCGTTTTTTCAGATGTATTTCCAAGAAAAAAACATCGTCTTATATTCGTGTCAGTACGGTAATTACAGTTCAGTACCAGCACATTCGATAATGGAAATTCCACTATTCTATATGTACAGTAAACTGTACCACATGTTGTACATCTTCAAGCGCGTGACTATCAGATTTTATTTGTAACCATTTTTTTGTGTACTGCATTTTTGCAGAACTGAGAAATGGCTGCCTAGATATAGCTATCTTGTGTCAGGAGACCAAGAAACTGCTATAGTACTGTATACTGTAATGAAATTTGACAAAATGTGCAGAGGATGCTAAATTTACTTTTTTTATTTTATTTTTTTACTGTACTGTATTGTGGTCATAGGCAGAAATCCCGGGGGGGGGTCGGGGGGGACAGGACTATCTGAGGGTCCCTCCTAAAAATATGATTAAAAACCACGCTGTGTATTGTAAATACTAATGTTTTATACTTCAAATAATTGTGTAAGTAGTAAAACAACACAAACGCAAATGGGGCAAAAATGCGTTCTAAGTTTAGAAACATTTTGATTCTCCCCCTCCCTTGCCTCACAGTGCTTTGGCCCAAATTCCTGCTTTCCACTTTCACATCACACATGCACAAGTCCCGTGAGAGAGAAGCCAATAGTTGTGGAACTCCAAGGCTATCAAGGCTATTTTATTCACTTAAACATCGGATTAAGTGATTATTTTCTCTTTAACACAGATGATGCCAATGTATTTTTCGATGAGTCGCTATGTTGGCAATAATAACGTTACCTGCTTGAGGGAAATGGTTGCCAGGTTTTCACAACAAAACCGGCCCAGTTGCTACTCAAAACTAGCCCAAACTAACCGCATTTCGAGCGGGTCCCCCGGTAAAAATCGCGTTCCGGGAGTTAAAATACACGTTATTGGGTTCGCTTCAACCCGCGGACATGAAAAACAAAACGCGGCAACAGTGATAAAGTAGCCCAATCCCCCGGGAAAACCGCGGACTTGGCAAAACTGTGACGGACAATGTCTACAACGGACACGACCGCTGTCGCGGCGCGATCACAGCTTGAAGTTGGTAATTTGGCATGGTCTCCCTGCTACTAGTAGTAAGGCTTTCCTCTGTGTATACATATCCTTACAAGGACAATTTTAGCTGTATTATTTGTGTCCCCTTCTAAACTTGCTCTTGAGAAATTGTATGTTTATTGTCCCCCCAACTGTTAGACGAAATTCACGCCCCTTATTGTGGTGCATGCCACGTTCAAACAATTCTTTGGTATTTGAACTTTTCTAGTGCTTTTCATCTACTGCAAGATTACTTTACAGTAGTAAAATGAAAATAATTTCCCCCCAAAAGTTAATTGCTGAATTATACATCTGTATCTGTAATTTAATTTATGTATACTGTAATAGACATTGAGCTGCAAAAATAATTCCTGAATCCTAGTAAGAGTTTTTTGTTACAGTGTTATTGATCTCAGTGTTCACTGGGCAGGAAAGTCATCTGTGTATTTGAATTGTGTGTAAGCATTTACAGTTTTTTTTTTCAACTGCTTACACACAAAATCTTTGGTTGTTACACAATTTCTGAAACCTGACACAAACACCAGAACCACACACCAAATCTGCAAAACCATACACTAATTCTCTGGCCTTTTTGCAAAACATAACACACAATTCTCTTTAACAGAAATTAATATTATGGCACAGGTGTTTGCAAATGTTTGCTTTTGAGATGTGTTTGTGATATTTTGAATGCAGTGCTTCATTTTGCAAGAGATGTGAGGCATTTTGCATTTGTGTGTGCAATTCTTGGATTTGTGTGTAAAGTTTTTTAAAAAGAGGCAAAGTTTTGAAAATGTGTGTAAGCAGTTGAAAAAAAAACTGTAAGAAAAACTGTAATAGGCCTAACTAGATTGAAAAGTTTGAAAGACAGATTTATGCTGGCTTGTCTTAAAGTCTTGTTTAAAAAACATAAATGTTTGGTCAGTTAGATGTTCTAGATGTTTGGTAAAGTGTTGCTAGTTGGTTGCTAGGCTCTTGCTCTGCAGTTGCTGGGGTGTTGCTAGAGTATATGGTTGATATAGTTTGTTCTGGGTGATTACAGACATTCCCACCTCTGTTAATAACATAAAATCAAACATTGTTTTCAAAACTGATCCAGTTTCAGTGCTGTGATATTATTGTATTTCTTTCTAATGTCAGGAAATTCAAAAGTTTTTGTTGCTCTTAAACTTGCACTAAACGTGATTATACCATCTAAGTAGCCTATGTAATTTTAATAGAACCGCATGTCTTCTTTAGTCATACAAGCTCAGAAACATTTATAACCCGTTGAAGTTTTTTATATTGTGTATCAACTTGGTGCCATGATGGACATTGAAATGTTTTTTATTTATTTTTCACTTTAAACAGTATAGATGATTACTTAATAGTATTACAATATTTGTGAACACAACTGTGTATTGTAGCGTCTGCGTAGAATCATGCATGATCTTTGGGTTTTATGGCTTAAGAGACCCTTTTATCGACCCACCCCTGCATATAAATTACAGTCCTGGTCACAGACTTTACACTTATATGGGTACTAAATGTCAAATGGTTCCCCCCCCACTTTCAGGGAGATGCTAACCAGTTTCACCACCCTCGCCTCATTTGGAGTTTCAAACACATATTATTGTTTGTTGTATATATATATATATATATATATATATATATATAATTAATTAAAATTAGCATATAAAAGACACAAATGGTTCATGAGGAAAATAGAACACTTCTAGAACACGTTTTAGAAGTAAACTATCCAAAATGACCCATATTATTTAATAGCAGTTTTGAATCTTTTCATAAAATAGATACTGTACCTGTAAGACAAACACTCCACAGCTTGTGGCATCGTTTTGTACAGTATGAAAAATATATGGCCAGGCTTCCATTGAATGTTAACCCATTCCTCCTTTTCCAGCTGGTTGAGGCGCATCCTGAAATACTGTCTATGTTTGAAAAAAATTACCACAGCTTTCCAAAGTGTCCAAAAGAAATTTAAACTTAACGTAAAACATTTTATAATAATAGTTCACATGAGTGTTGAAACTGGAAAAAAGGTTTTACTGGAATTTTTGGGATGCGGCTCTAAGGATCTTCATATCGGGTTCAGCAGTTGCAGGATCTACAATAAAAATTTGCTTTGAAGGAACGTGGTGATGCTAACAAACAACAAATAATGAAGTAAAAATAACATTTTTTAAGATCATGTTCGTGTTTGCATGTATGCACAATGTTATATTATTCCAGTAATGTTTAAATTAAGGGATAGTTCAAAAGGATACATCTACCATTTATCCACCATCATACTATCAATGTCTCGCTTCTTGACGTGATTGAACTGAGAGATTTTCCAGTGATTTCAGTGAGTCGCTTAAAGAATAAATTCAAGTTATTTAACTGTATTCTTGAGTGCCTTATTTTGTTTTATATAAATCAACTTGTAGGTCCCATAATTCTTAATTGACAAGAATGTGGCTATTATAGGCTATAAGACATCTGGACTCCTGGAAAATCTGATTAAGTTAAGTTAAATAACATGAATTTATTCTTTAATCGATTCACTTAAATCACTGAAAAAAAAATACGTTCAAAACTATTCATTTAGCGTATGTTACTCCCGAAACTTCGCATCGTGTACGTGACCGCTGGTCAAGCATGAAAAACTAAAGTTTTATTGAAATGTTCAATTACATATCGACTATAAAGTGCGCAAAGAGCAGTCCCTTTAAAAAGCTGACACTCATCTAGTTCCGTTACAATCAATGAAGCTGTCTAAATTCCACAACGGATTTCTCAGCTACATAACGTCTAGACTTTTTATAATGACATGATTTGCGTGCGTGCACAACAGAATTAAGTTAGAGTTAAAAGAGTTAAATTTAATAGCAATTAATTGGCAACGCTCGATTCAGCACCACGGACAGCACCCTAGCATAGGGATCACTGCAGGTGCGCCTTCCAACCAGCAATGAGGTCACCGAGGTCCAAACCTTGGTAATTTTTTCGTGTTCAAAAATACAATTTTAAAATTTGAATGACTAATTTGTTGTTTAAAACTCCTCATGCAGAGTGTCTGCATGAATAATTAAGTTTAGACAGTTTGCAAGAATGTTTAGCGTCCGTGGTATGAAAATGATCACTGCGAGACGCTGCCGGAGTGAACGAACTAGGCTTGAAAGATTTGTGCGTGAAGGCACGGGCGCACCCTCCGCCGTTTTGCCAGATCCAGCTAATATAAGTGTCTTTGGGCTTGTCTTTTCCACTTAACTTGACACTTTAGAAAGTTAATAAAGTGGGAAGTTGCAGTTTAGGGTTAGCGATATCTTTATCTTATCTTTATTTTTTTCTGTTTTTATTTGTTTTCATAGGAACACTGCATCGCCGGCTCTTACTGACAGTAGGCCTAATCAAAAAAGACCACGGACAGGTTATTGCTGACATTCCGTAAGGCAAACGCAAAAAAACAAAAACATAATTCATGATCTGTCAGAAACGCTATCGACGTTATGGAAAACAGTAGAATTTAACATTGTACACAGAACTGTAGAACAAGTAGGTTACAAAATGAAATGAAATATGCAAACACTAGCTATGAAGAAGTCTATGCTTTTTCATTCAGTATAGTAGTTCAATTTTCACAAAGCCATGCAAAAAACATTCATTCTAGACCAAGTTATCATCTATATGGTTTTTAATGAAAACTATAACAGTAATATGTATTGTTGCATGAATACTATAAATAAAAATTATCCACCCCTATCCTACAGTAAAGTATTATCACATTTTGATGCAGAAAATACTGTATAATTTAACAATAGTCATCTATCCAAAACAGTGAAAACATCTTTCATAAACATCTAGATGTCTCTTTTTTAAAGTGTTTAGTGTATAATGAGTTGTATTTGTAGGGGTTATTATAGCACAATTCTTAACCCCACCCCAGACCTCACTAATTTTCAAAGCCATACAGCTGTGCTTCCAGTCATCCAGTCCTGCGGTGTCATTAAGTATAAACAGATTTGTCCAGACCCGAATGTTTTTTGTTAAGAATTGCTTGTAATTTAGTAATGGTGAAGCAATATTTATATTTATATTATTGACAAGGGTCACAGAACGGCAGCTGTTACTAAATGTTTACATTTTACTCAATTTAGATAGGACCTACATGTGCAGACAAAAAACATAAAATGTCTTCACTTACCACAAATTCACAAATGAAACAAGCCCATCAAAGCTCTCAAAATGAACCTGTATAGTGTGACACGAGCATGATTTTTCATTCATATGAAACGTTGTAGTTTTGTTTTTTAACAGATACAGTGTACTTATGTTAAATGTATAGCTTACATTACAAATGCCAGTTTCCATACTATACTTACTTTTTTCAAACTTTGTCGCGCGACCTGGTCTCACGTCCCATACAAGATGACACCAGTAATGACTGAGCTGGTACAGTCTTCCAGGTTTATCATGTTTGTTAAGGACAGCCCGAATGTAGCTCTCCATAACCTACAACATATTAATAACACAAGTAGAATACATATGCAAGCTACTCTTTCTGAAAGCCATAGATATGTTGATAGAAAATCTGTACTTCGCCATTTAACAGCTCATGGGGTCGAAGAGTGAGCAGGTCTGCTTGCCCCAAAACAATACTGAACTTGTAAGGCACAGCTTTGAGCTGTGCAACAACCTGCTCACTCTCTTCACATCACCAGAGGGCTGCAACCTGTAGATGTATTATTTGACATTATTCAGAAGAGAACCACAGGCTTAAATATTTTATTATATTTTAAGTCAAACAGTCATAGGTTTTAAAAACACAGAACAGCCATTTGAAGGGTGAACAGATCCCACCTAGTCTCGGTTTTTTTTCTTTAAAAACAACAACAACACGGCGATAAATTAAGCAGGCACAATTTGCACAGTCAGATTTGTTATAAATGACACCGTTCTTATACCTCATCTGCAATTTCTTCTTCTTGAACATCTCCCGCAGTGGCTGAGTCACTGTATTTCGTTGATGTGTTTTTTTTTTTTTTCTGCATTGCTTACTCTTTTGCCGACGTGTTTTTATCTGGAAAATTAGTTTTGAAACTCAAATTAATACCCAGAAAATATTTCCTAAAATAAGAATTTTTTTTTTTTTTTTACCTCTTCAGCAGCAATTTTTGTATCATCTGTGGCTTCATCTCTGCACTTTGGTGATGTCATTTTTGGTGTTGTGATTTTTCCAATGTCACCTTTGTTGTACTGTTGATCTGTTGCGGCCAGTAAAAAATATTTCTATAGAGACTGAAATATACACGGAATAGAGGCTATTTTATACAAGTGACCCTTTTTCAAAAGATATAACTTACATATTCAGTAACAACTTCTGTAGCATCTTTGTCTACGTCACTGCGCTTGGGTAGTGTTTTGCAAATGCCACGCTTTTGCACTGTTGTGCCCTGTAAAAACAAACTCAATGTCAACTAAAACATACTGAAATTTATGCTTACTTTGTATAATTTATATATTTAAATAACTCCGAAATTACCCTTTGAACAGCATCCTGCAGACTATGTTCAGATAAACGTTTCGTTTGTGGCATTGGGATTTCATCCGGGGCACTGAAATAGCGGGATTTTCTTTTGCCTCTTTTTCCTGATCTTTTAGCCCACCTCTCTTCAGCAAACGACACATCTCTTGATGACTTCCTTGGTCGGGTAAGTACATCTTGCGGAAGACTGTTCTTCAAGATGTATTCCCTGTATCGTCCCTTCAGTGAGGTGTACATGGTGGTAATGAATTCTGCTGGTCTGAGTTTTCGCCTTCTACCGAGAATTGAATTTTTTACAATTCCAAACGAAATCTCAGCGTGACAGTTGGTGTCTCGTGTCTGGCATACAGACGTAGATGGCAGTGTAACGGGAAAATCAACAGAATACCTTTTTAGGTCACCTAAAAGTATGCCGCTCCAAAGTGGAAAGATTGGCATGTAATTCTCCAAAAGGAATGTGACAATACCAGGGCAGTAATATACATTTAGTTGGACTTCCTCATGTGCTTCCTCTTCCAAAGTGTTCAAAACCGCTTCAAACATGCTTCGGAAGAGTCTACTGTAAGGAGAACCACCGGTGATTGTCCTAGATGTTTTTTCTTCGGCTTCCCAGTTTGGGAACTCTTCTGTCGTTTCTTGCATGGGTACGTCTTGATTTATTATGTCCCGCAAAAATGCTACACTGCTTGACACACTTGCGGTGATGTATCTTGAAAGCAGTGCAACGCACAGGGCCTTGAAAATCTCCAGGGCTTGGTCCACACACACAGTGTTTTGCAATCTCGCAAATACAAACGTGGCAAATGCTTTCAAGCCTTTATCGCTGGTTTTTCTGCGAAAAGCAGCAGAGATGGCCTTAATTACGTTTGCTGCGCACAGATGTAAAATGGTCTTTGATCTGATCTCTGACCATTTTTTCTGCTTTTGGCAGATCGCATGCACACTTTCCAGGTATGCAAGCACTGATTCTTTATTTAAAGACAGAAGAACCGCTTGCATTAGAGACCAGCTGTAATCCGTCTCTATACACAGTGTTTTTGCACTGTGGTGTAAGTGGACAATTTCAGCAAAAACTGCATCAGCCAGAAAGTAATAGGCGGGTAAAAGTAATGTGACAGAATGCTCAGAAGAAATCATTTCGCTCACCAGCAAAAGGTGGGGCATCTCTTCCTCCTCCTGGTAAGGTCAGTGCATAGTACAGAATTTTCTTTTTTTGATTTGGAATGGAGATGACACTGCCTGTAGCATCTAAATACAGCGTTACTGGCGTTTTTTTATATTAGTCATCCCCATTTCGGTGTAAAGGGGGGCGCCGAATGGGTCAACTTGAAAATTGTGTACATATCCTGGTGTGTTATAGAATGATGTATCTGTTTGTCTGATGATTGACTGTGTCAGCTGTGTCTCCAATAAAATGTTGTCATGAAGCTGCATGTTTTTTTTTTATTTCATGAGAGATTACTTTCAGGATGTTTTTACTGAGGCTGTGGGTTATATTTCCTGCAACAAGCTCCTCCACTGCATGAAGGGAAGATACATTTGGCCCTCACCTTTATATATGGGCACTGCAGTTTTCGGCTTCCTGTTGCACGTACGTGTTGGTATGTGCATCTAAATGGACAGCAAGGAGTGATTTTCCGAAATTTTTGATACATGTAGTGAGTCCATGGCCGTCTAAGTTTATTTATCCCTTTCAAAGGTGATATTTGTTTCCAAATTTTTGGTTCTATGAGCAATTTAAATATTTTTGGTGGGGGGTTTGACATCTTTCGAAAGTTATCTTTTGTACCTTTGATGCTTGGGGGCTGCACCTCAGTTTCACTCTGAACACTCAGATCACTGGGAGGAGGCACATAATCAGCTTCAATTTCAACAATCAGCTCACTGGGAGGATGCGCATCAGTTTCACTCTCCATTGTTTTCACTCTCTCATGCCCTGTATGGCCCCTCTTCTGATTATCCTGAATTTCTTCTCTTGGATGCCTGTTGGAAAGCATACAATCAGCGGATGTATCTTCCTTTTGAATAATTGTTCTCATGTCCCTCCTGTTGTATAGCCACACAACATAAAGCCATTGTCTATTGTTTTGCGTGTTTTTACCAAAAATGTTAGTAGACAGTGTATGCCAGATCGGTGCCGTCTGAGTTGTGTCTTGCTGATTTATGTTTGCCGTCTTAAAAATCTTAACAAGTACCTCTTTACCTCCAGCTGCTGTCCACATGTCTCTTTTGGCAGCCCCTTTTCACCTTTTTGTTTTTGCCATGATTATAGAAATTCCACTGTTTAGTAGATCACTTTCTCAATAAAACTGAAACACTAGTTGTGGCACCTTTATAACCATGGCCTAAATTTTGATATGATTTGTAGCAGGTGAGCCAGTTGTGTGCATTACAGGTGATGGTTATTGCAATATCGACAATACTATAAAAGTGGCAACAGGTTGCGCTCACCTCGACACTACTAGCCTACACATATCTTAAGGTATCAATCAACTGCAAGCTCAAGGCTACACTCTAAAAAATGCTGAGTTTGTTTCAACTCAAAATTTTATAAAATATGGACAAACCCAACAGTTGAGTTTAAATTTTAAATTACATTTTTAACCCATCGGTATGGCTTGGTCCAAGTTTTACCCAAATTTGGGTTGGAATAACCCAGCATTTTTAGAGTGTATTAAGAGCAATGTTTTAGTGTCTCAAAAGCCTTTATTATCAACCCAAATATATGGTCATACACAAATGCGCCATTAGCGGAGTCATGCTCACGCTTGGGATGGCTCCGGGAGCGGAAGAAAGAGGGGGAAAGAAAGCAGAAATGGCGGGCGTCGGGACCTGCGCCATTAGCGGAGGCAGCCTCACGCTAGTGTTGGACGGTGGGGCTGCAGGCCATGGGTAGGGGAGGGGGTTAGGAGTGGGGTAAGGAAAGGGCTGTGGATGGGTGTGCGCCACTAGCGGAGGCGTGCTCACGCTAGCATCTGCTACGGGAGCTGGAGGCCACTGAACAGAAAAATGGTTGTTAGTAGCATGAGGGAGCGGAAGAGATGTGGGTAGATGTGAGGGCCTGTGTTGCAAGCGGAAGCAGCTTCACGCTTGCTCTGGCTGCTGTAGCTGTAGGCCGTGAGAAAGTGGAAGGGTTAGTGACATTTAGCGGGACAAGCTGAAATGCCTGGGTAGCCTGCAGTGTTGCCGACTTAGTAATTTGTTGCTAGATTTGGCAACTCCTCAAGCCTTGTCTACATTAATAAGTTTCCATTGAAAACGCATCTTTTCCTCTCGTTTTGGCCTTCCATCCACACTAAAACAAGGAGTCCAGGAAAACAGAGCTTTTAAAAAGCTTTCCAGAGCGGATAAATTTGAAAAGGCTGTTTTCACGTTGTAGTATGGACTGTGGAAACGGAGGCTTTTGAAAACGATGACGCATGTTTAGTCATGTGACGCATTGTACCAATAGACATGTTTATACCGGGAAGCTAATTTTGCGGTTCTGTGCTATTCACTTTCGCACTGTTGCTAAAGATATTTACTTTGCACGCTCTTCATATTACAGTCCTAAAAAGACGACAGAAAATTTACTCACGATTGCTGTCCTGCGGCAAAACACGAGGGCAATTGTGTTTTAGATCAATTCTGAGTGAACGCGCCGTGGGCATGTCAGTAAATAGTGAAATATTTCCGTAAATGAATTGATCCTGCCAGACGAATTGCGTGAAACCTATTATGTCTGTTCCGTCTGTATCATCTCAGTGAGGTTTTATACATGCACAGTAAGGCGAATGTAACGCTTTCAGACATTTCAGTGTGGATGATAAACTTTGGAAAAAACGTTTGCTTCGTGGTTAAAAAATGGCATCAACATCCGTTTATGTCATAACTTCGTTTAACAAACTTTAGCCACGAAAACCTGCCTTTAGCAACCTCACCTTTAAATTAATTAATTTGCAACACGGCCTGCACCGTTAGCGGGGGCAGCCTCGAGCTAGCGTCTGCTAAGAGAGCTGTAGGCCCGGCTGCGTACGGCGCTGTGGCCGGAAGAGCCGCGGTGAAAGGCTGAGCCGCAGCGGGAAGCGAGTGAGGCTTTGCTGCGGTGAGATCTGGGGCGTGGCCCAGGCTCGTTGAAGGCCTATTGCTGCTGCAACCCAGCGCTCAGGAGAGCCGGGTCTTGTGCGGGACGATGGTGATGTTGAGTGAGGCGAGCTCGGGGCTTTGCATGGTCTATTGGCCAGAGCGTGTGGCTGGTCGAGAAGAGCAGCGGCCGCAATGAAGCCTGGTGCTCGGCGGCCGTGTCTGGCGGAGAAGGAGTGATCATGGGGCCGGCAAATTGCGGCGGAGGATCTGAAAAATCCCCAGTATAGGTCTTTTCGTTGGACGGGAAATTGGGTCTGTGGTAAAAAGGCAAAAGAAGTGAACCGAATGCTGAAAGACTATAGAAAATGAAGGTAAGGCTACTTTGATTATTTATAGGGGTTCTCTCTTGTTCTGGTTGGATAGATGGTGTAATTACTGATGATGGACTGGCCGTGTTAATTTATCTGCACGTGCTCCTCCCGAAATTTGTTAATAAAACCTTCAAGTAATTATACCAAATCTCACTTGGCTTCTATCTGCTCCCGAATGCCACCAAATCGTTCCTTTTTTAAAAGATGCATGCGCTCCACATCTCCAATCACCGTGCAGGCAGCCTGCACATCCAATTAGGGCCAAGAGATCTGAGAAGAACGGGACAGGGAAAAGAGCCAAGAGAGAAAAGAGAGGTGGGGGAAGAAACACACGCACGCACATGTTTAGCCTACCTATCTAAATGGGGACATTGCACAGACTTTTATAGTTTTTATAGTTTTTATATACAGATAGTTATACATTTTATAACGTAACCAACACCCTAAACTTACCCATCATAGAACATTTTCTGCATTTTCACGTTTAAAAAAAAAAAAACTTTAATTATACCAGTTTAACAGATGAGGACGCCGTTTTCACGTGTTAGTGTGGACTGTGAAATCGGAGGTATTTGAAAACGATTACGCATGTTTAGGGGAATTTCAAAATGGCAGTTTACTTAAAAACTGGGCACAGTTCGCTTGATAAACTTAAAAATTGTCACGCGGACCCGGGTGTGTAGGCCTACACCGGGCTTCTGATCCTGAGACTACCTGAAGGAGATGGTCTGAGTTTGGTTGCAGGCGAACTGTGGTGCGATTCGCATGCGTGAGCCGATTACGATGCAGGCCTACACCAAATTGAAACATAAACTCGTAGTGTACGCAGTAGTAGGACAACGCTATTGGCTGCTTGTATCTTTTCTTATTCCTCTTGGTGGATTACTGAAAATTTGAAAATCTGATCGTTATTCGTATCTTCAGGTAAGTGCAGTTTTGCTGTTTTGAATGTTTTCTAGGGGTGCAATAATACATTTCACTAAAAAAAAATTTTTTGGTTCGGTAGGTGTACCGAACAAGTGCTGAACTTAATTCGTTTCAGTTCTCATGCATGAATAAAACGCAATAAGCTTTGCATTTATTTATTTAGTACTTATTTATTTTTGATAAAAACAAAGTCTCATAATTAAAATAATGTCTATTTTATCAGGAAATTCAAAACAGATAGGTCTGTACAGCTATGTGCTTGTCTTAATATTAAAATATGATACTAATTATGGTATACTAATGTTTTTTTTTATCTCTTATTTTTCCTGACAGACTGTGAGTGAGAGTCTGGCGAGACATTAAAAGTATCAATTAGCTACTTACTGTACATGTATTCACTCATCTGATATTTGCAACATAAATTTTGTTATCGTCTATTTTACTTTTGTTATCAAAATTCTATTATAAAAATAAGAAAATGTGTTTCTTAAATGTGTTTCTTAAATGTGTTTAAGATGTTTAAGATACTGTGTAATGGGTATTTTAAATAACAAATAGGTATTTTAAATAACAAATATGTGTCGTAAATATGGTTAAATAATGGCTTTTGGTGTTTCAGCCACATGTGGGTCACATATGGTCCGTCAGCCCCCACAGAACTCAGCCATACAAAATTAGCATATAAGGTTCATATATCGGCAACATCAGTTTTTATTATTTGGCTCACTTCAGGTTGCGTCATGGCATTGTTTTGGTTCAGTTCTGACTAAAAAGATGTGGACCAGTTCTAGGCCAGTGTGTTTGCAAACAGCAGAAAACTGCACATAGGCTACACAAATGTCACTTACTCTGCTGCACATAATGGTACCAAACCTAATAAAAACACAATATAGCCTATTGTACCACATCCTGTTTTCTGTCATGTGCTGTGCACTTTTGTGATGACGTAAGATGAATGCAAATGCACCAGGGCAAAGTCCCTTTATTAAGGCAAGTCATGTCACTCGGCGGCCATCTTTGAAACGCCTCTCGGGGATGCAAATGCAGCTCCTATCACTGTGTATGGGGAATCATCAAGCGGTAACCTCCCCCTCTCTCTCAAGTCGAACACACCTAATCACTTACTTCGTTCCTGAATGAATCAGCTGCTTGAATGAATCGATTAAATGAATGATTCAGTGACAAAGACAGTGATTTGCCGCCACCTACGGTAAAACCGGCGGTTTTAGTTAAATTTTTTCAGTATCATTTCAGTTTTTCAAATTAATTAACATTTATCTATTCAAAACTATAAGTTGAAAACATTAATCTCATAACATTGTTATTATGAATTTAAATGCAATATGCCAGCTATGAACCTCATTAAACAGTCTGTGAATTTGACATAAAAGAAGGCATACATTTAATAAGGCTAGAAAAAAATGTCATTACAAAGGATTAAAAAAGCACCTGCAAATCACTTTAAGTCAAATATTGCCAAGTCAAACATGTAATCAAATATTGCCTCGTAATGGGAACCTGAAGCATGTAATGATACCTTTTACAAACTAATTTGCAAATGTTTATACAAAGTGTAATCTATTAATATAATCTACAAATAATACAATACTGTACCACTTAATAAGAAATATGTGACAATATGTGTTTATTTAAAACTGTAAGATTTGTCTTGTTTTATTTAGGGCTTAATCAGGCCAATTATTCTAAATTCTAAACATGGTTTAGAGGAAACATGAAAAAATGTTTAATGTTACTATTATAAAAGGTTTTATTAAATAAAAAATAAATACATCTGAAAGGTCATCTAAGAGATATATATATATATATATATATATATATACAGTGGTGTGAAAAAGTGTTGGCCCCCTTCCTGATTTCTTATTTGTTTGTATTGTTTGTCACACTTTAATGTTTCAGATCATCAGACAAATTTAAATATTAGTAAAATATAACACAAGTGAACACAACATGCAGTTTTTAAATGAAGGTTTTTATTATTAAGGGAAAACAAAATCCAAAACTACATGGCCCTGTGTGAAAAAGGTGTTTGCCCCCTAAACCTAATAACTGGTTGGGCCACCCTTAGCAGCAACAACTGCAATCAAGCATTTGCGATAACTTGCAATGAGTCTGTTACAGAGCTGTGGAGGAATTTTGGTCCACTCATCTATGCAGAATTGATGTAATTCAGCCACATTGGAGGGTTTTCGAGCATGAACCGCCTTTTTAAGGTCATGCCACAGCATCGCAATAGGATTCAGGTCAGGACTTTGACCAGGCCACTCCAAAGTCTTCATTTTGCTTTTCTTCAGCCATTCAGAGGTGGACTTGCTGGTGTGTTTTGGATCATTGTCCTGCTGCAGAACCCAAGTTCGCTTCAGCTTGAGGTCACAAACAGATGGCCGGACATTCTCCTTCAGGATTTTTTGGTAAACAGCAGAATTCATGGTTCCATTTATCACAGCAAGTCTTCCAGGTCCTGAAGCAGCAAAACAGCCCCAGACCATCACACTACCACCACCATATTTTACTGTTGGTATGATGTTCTTTTTCTGAAATGCAGTGTTACTTTTACGCCAGACGTAATGGGACACACACCTTCCAAAAAGTTCAACTTTTGTCTCGTCAGTCCACAGAGTATTTTCCCAAAAGTCTTGGGGATCATCAAGATGTTTTCTGGCAAAACTGAGACG
Source organism: Sinocyclocheilus rhinocerous (assembly GCF_001515625.1). NCBI lineage: Eukaryota > Metazoa > Chordata > Actinopteri > Cypriniformes > Cyprinidae > Sinocyclocheilus > Sinocyclocheilus rhinocerous. Next base: position 22,330 of record NW_015626039.1, on the reverse strand, counting down.
AGCCTTTATATTCTTTTTTGCTCAGCAGCGGTTTTCGTCTTGGAACTCTAAAGGAAGTAGTTCCGCACAAAAGAGGGTTTTATTAGGCACTCCGTTGTTTCTTGTTTAATTGCACACGTTCCGTCTAACTGTTGTATAAACGCAATATCACTCTCGTACTCGAGCGATACCGGCTCTATATCATGATGATATAGAGCCGGTATCGCACTCGTACTCGAGTGATATTGCTCATATATATATATATATATATATATATTAGTGCATAGTACCAAGTTACCACAATTCTTATGTAGCAGATATTCGATTAACCCACTAAAGCAGATATTGTGTTTTTATATGGCCAGCGAGTAAGATGAAATTCATTTGGCTTCAGTCCAGTAAGAGTTCATCTTGTAATATTACTAACAATGTAAAAAGTCATTTTTACATTCAATTTATAAAAATCAGTAAAGATTTCACAGCAAAAAGACATATAAACCACGGCCTGAAGGTGAAAGTTTTTACAATTATCCTAAAAGGCTTATTCTTGCTAACAGTGTATGAACTGTCAATCAGACGACAGAAGGCATGTAGTAGATTGTGTACAACAGGTTTTTCACAATTTAGAGCTTTGGTAATTCAAATATTAAATGTGATACAGTAGGCTTTATACTTAAAATGTTATGTCTCTTTGTTGATCATAACGGGATTGTTTATCACATTATTATTAGTGCTAAGATAAGCTGTTGACCGAGATTAGGTCAGCAGTAAATGATCAATATAACTGAACAATCATTGAACGTTGGCATCTTATCTGCAGGTTGCATAGCAACAGTTTTGTCTTTTCAAACTACTCTTATAAAATGCCAAATAACAAGAAGTGATTTGTCCCCGTATGTCACTAATGATAAAAACTGTAAAAACAACAACAACAAAAAAACATATAAAACATAAATTTAACAAGCCAAAAAGAAGATTTTGTTAATGCATTTATTTTGCAGATATAAAGTGTGAGGTCAGTCCAAATGTTGCATGACACTTTTATTGCATGAAACATTTGAATACAGCAATAAAGTGTACTAGATAGAAAATTACATATATGAAGGACAACAGATTTTGTAAAACTGAGAATTGCTTCTTATGCACAGAGATGGTCTTCATGCAGTCATAGGGTATGAACATAGCCAAACATTGTCCACCAGCTCTCATCTGGAAAAAAATGACCAAAACATTACTTTGCTTTCAGCATTTTCTGCATGGTGGCATTTTTTGTTTTTGGCCCAAAATTGCTCTAACTGACCCTCAGTTATATTTTAGAGGCATTACACAACTTTATAATAACCCAAAGTCCAAAGATTTTGCAAATGATGACAAGCAAATGAACAGTTATGTAACTTAATAAAGTCTTCCAATTAGCCAGCAAAGATAATGCCCATTGATAAGGAAAGCTCACCAATTCTAAGAGTTCTCTGCCTGTGACTTTCACTAAAGCACTGTATGGTCTCATAATGGCATGCATCCTGAGCTCCTGTAGGATGTGCGGCTGATACTCAGTGCCTTGTCTGAACTCATCCACTGTAGACGGAAAAAAAAAACACACACAGAAAAACACAATATTTAGAATGATTTTTTTTTTTTTTTTTTTTGTAAATATGCACAATTATAAACAAAGGTTCTTTATTGGCATTGATGGTTCCATGAAGAACATCCATGGAATTTTTCCATTGCACAAAAGTTTTTTTAGATTAACATTCAGAACAAAGGTTTGGGGGAACTCAAATTGGTTCTATGACATTGCTGTGAAAACCACGTTTTGAAACCTTTATTTTTAAGATTGTGGTAAGAAATGATGACAGAATTAAAATTTTTGAGGAAAAATCCCTATAGTGTCCCAAAGTGCAAGTAGTGTAGATGTTTTTTTTATAACTTTCAAGCCTTAAAACATGTCTGATATCATGTTTTGAAAAACTCACATGGAGCTACGTTCCTCTGCAGCTCTGTTAGTGATGGCAGCAGTTGGCCTGTTCTGGGATCCACCAGAGTGGCGTGAGAATTCCGAGTTCTCTTCCTCATCTCATAAGCTGGATGATTGTAGACTGTGGAGAAAACAAAAACTAGTTAAATATGGCCACAATCTACTATGTGCATTGACATTTAATTGCAGACATACAGCCTGAAACTCTTCTGTTCATTTCGCCAGCTTCATGTTTGAGCATCCCAGTGTTCATGTCCATCAGGAAGCGTCTGGAAGGTTCTGTTCCCTGCCTCTTCTCAATAGGTGCTGGATTGTAGACTGTGGAGAAAATAACACACAAATAAAGGTACCCAGAATTTATTCAGTGTCATTGCTAAACTAGATTTCTCTTAAGAAACAGCATGAGTGGTGCTTGTCCATGCAAAGTTCCCCTGCAGTTTTGATTTCATGTTGTGCTTAATATTTAGAGGTTTTGGAAAAGCAAAGCACAACTAAAATTAATAATGCAAATTATTTTGCAGACTTACAGCCGGAAACTCTTCTGTTCATTTCGCTGAGTTCCTCCTTGAGCATCCCAGTGTTCATGTCAATCAGAAAGCGTCTGGAAGGTTCTGTTCCCTGCCTGTGGAACTCAGCAGGAACTGCTTTGTGGTTCTCCTTATGTTCAGAAGAGTCTTGGCTTTTTATGTCCTCTTGTGCAGAAACCACTTGCCATTTAGCTGTTAATGAAGGTGAAAGAATACAAGAGTCCAGGCTTGAAACCATCAATATTTTTCTACAAATCACTTGACTTCTAAAGTATTGGAAAAACATCTTCAACATCAACAGACAATGGCTGATTCAATGACAGAAATGTTTTGTTCTCAGATATTTGAACTTCAGACTTACAGCCTGCTCTCCTGTCCTTATTTTGGTGTTCCTTGAGTAGACCTGCATTCAGGTCCATCAGGAGGTTTCTGGAAGGTTCAGTGCCTTGTTTGTGCATCTCATTCAATCTGAGCTCCTGTAGGATGTATGGCTGGTACTCAGTGCTTTGTCTGAACTCATCCACTGTAGAGGAAAAAAACAGTATAACTAAACAACTATTTTGTAAAATTTAAGATGGTAAGAAATTATGAGAAAATTTGTTTTTTTGAGGAAACCCTATAATATCCCAAAAATTGCAAGTAGTGTAGATATTTTTACTAACTTTCAAGCCATAAAACATGACTGATGTCATGTGAGAGTTTTGAAACACTCACATGGAGCTGCGTTCCTCTGCAGCTCGGTTAAAGAAGGCAGCAGTTGTCCAGTTCTGGGATCCACAAGGTGGGATGAGAATTCTGGGTCCCCTTCCTCATCTCATAAGCTGGAGGATTGTAGACTGTGGAGAAAACAAAAAATCGGATTAAATAGGTCCAAAATCTACCACGTGTATTGATATAAAAAAAAAAAAGAATTTTAAGACATACAGCCGGAAACTCTTCTGTTCATTTCGTTAACTTCATGTTTGAGCATCCCAGTGTTCATGTCCATCAGGAAGCGTCTGGAAGGTTCTGTCCCCTGCCTCTTTGCAATAGGTGCTGGATTGTAGACTGGAGAAAATAATATGGTCAGAATCTACTTTGTGTATCATAGTTGTTGAAATCCACTTATTTTGCAGGCTTATAGCCGGAAACTCTTCTGTTCATTTCGCTAAGTTCCTCCTTGAGCATCCCAGTGTTGATGTCAATAGGAAGCGTCTGGAAGGTTCTGTTCCCTGCCTGCGGAACTCAATGGGAATAGCGATGTGGTTCTTACTTTCTGAAGAGTCTTGGCTTTTTATGTCCTCGTGGTCAGAAACCACTTCCCATTTAGCTGCTAATGAAGATAAAAGAAAACATGAGTCGTTGTTTTGGGCAGTTTATGTCAGTTAATACTGGTTTGTCACTACTCTAACTGGTAGACCATTATATGGTGTTCACAAAGTGTTTTCAGTTGTAGCTCTCATTAACAGACAATCTCCATTAGAAAGTGAGACTTACAGCCTGCTACTGTCCTGTCCATTTCATTCCTGTGTTCTTTGAATAGACCGGTGTTCGGGTCCATCAGGATGTTTCTGGATGGTTCAGTGCCTTGTCTGTATACCTTGGCAGGGATCACTCTCTGCTCATGTTTTTTGCTCTGAGCGCTGTACTGCGATCTCATCTTGTTATGCATTCTGAGCTCCTGCCGGATGTGCAGCTGGTTCTCAGTGCCTTGTCTGAACTCATCCACTGTAGAGGAAACACCACAACAAATGCAGTCTCATGGTTCTCAGATGTTTCTCTTGGAAATAAATAAATAAATCTCATGAGTTGTTGAGATCTGAAACTCTCGAGGAGTCACATGTGAGATTATTGGGGTCTTTTTCTCAGAAGAAACATCTGAGAAGCAGGAGACTTTAGAAAAAAAAATATAGCAGATTTTTCCTACATGAGGCTAAACAAAGCTTATGTTTCTTCTTGAGAATTTGAGATCACAAAGATGTCTCAAACTGTGCTCAGATTTGCCCAAATACCAAATACAAGTTTGCAATCAAAAGCCAGAGATCTCAATATGAACTCAGACATTTCTCATTAAATTCTTCCAAGACCTAATGAACTATGCTATCCACTTTAATTCATAGCTCTACACTCTTACTGCATATGCCAATTGCATTAGTTAGTGTTATATATTATTTCGCTTTTGAAAGGGAGTCTATTGCAGCTGCTTAAATTGTATTATAAAAAGGAGTGACGTTTTGCTTTTTCTTATGGAATTTGGTGGATAACTTTATATGGATTTGCAACTAACTGTTGATGATTATAACTAAGCTTAAAGGGTTTGTTGCAACCAGGCCCTGACTCTGAGGTTCACAGTCTACAAAGTACATTGATATTTAAAATGAATTTGCAGACATACATCTGGAAACTCTTCTGTTCATTTCGGCAACCTTCTGCTTGAGCATGTCAGTGCTGGTAATTCCTTCTTCGGTTTCACACCAGTGTTCATGTGTTTAGAACAGAGTTGCCCCTGTGTTCATCTTGGACCATTTGTGGGCCAATTTGTTTCAATTTGCCATTTGGGAATCGGTGCAGTGGTCTTGCATGGAGACCTGCAAACACATCAAAAACATCAAACCTGCAACTTATTTCGTATATATTAAGCATGACAAATGTCCTTTTAATATAAGCTCAATTAAGTTGGAAAAAAGAGAATCCAGATCACCTAATAGCACACCTCTAATTAACAAGCCATAAAAACTGTTTTATGACTTGCAATCACACACTTTAACAAGCAGATAAAATGTTCCAATGTGCCACAGATATTTTTGCAAAGTAGCAGACGTGGTTAAACCCTGACAAAGGTTAAAGTTCAGAAGAACATTTGTTCATGAAACTTGAACTGAGGAAAACACAAACCTTTACAATTGTAATCAGTTTCAACCAAAATACCATACTACATTTAGTCAATTGTTACTACAGTAAAATTATGGTAATTGCCATTAGGCTTGTACTGTGATCCAAAAAAAAAAAAAAAAAGATAAAAGGTTACAGTAGTAATAAAAACAATTATTATTTTGGAAAAACTGATGACCATGGTAAGTAATAAGTAAACAAATAATTAAATTATTATCAGTATTAATTCATTATGATTGTATAGTAGTAATTATTTTGGCACAAACTGATAACCATGATAAAAATTAAAATTTTGTGTAAGATTTCTCCTGGATTTCTCCTTTTTTACATCACAGCTAATTTTAATATTTTAAGTAGTTACATACAAGAATCCCTTTTAAAAATAATATTTGGAAATATTCAGAAATACAATTTTAATGTCAATAAATAAGATACGAAAAGTGGATACATCTCACCAGTCACAGCCAACGGGAGCAGTAAGACCCTAAACATCCTGTGAAAAAAATATGGAAAAACTATTTAACAAGTTGTTTATTGTGGTTTGTCAAACACCACACACAATTTCTAACAAACAGTTTGCTTTCATGTGCTGAATGATCCCACAAGAGCACAGTAACAACATGTTAAATGTTACCTGTGATTGTTTCTGTTCTGAGAAAAATATATCAATAGATTCTTCAGCGTTGTAAGAATGACTTATCCTGTCTGTTTGACTCACCTCACAAGGATCTTATGCACTCTGGAGTCGCCTTTAATAACCTGGAGACTCGGATAATAACCCGGTTCAGAGGATGACGTGCACCTGTAATCCTCCCTCTTTTTATCTTTTCGTCAGCCTTTGTCTCTTAGACACTGATAAAACATCCGCTCTTTGATCCCAACATTCTGATGCACAACCTAGTTCAACTGATATTAGTGTCGGCTTATCCATGCTAGGCTGCATGGATGCGCAGGGAGTTCTTACCAGAACAGAACCATACAGCCAATCTGAACTGTATGCTAATTGTCAGTCATCTTTGACGATAGTGGTCCTGACAGAAATATTATATTATACGCTGCCTGGTCATCTGGATTTAAATAAGCAAATACTCAAGATTTTAGGATTGAATCATTATTGCAGTGATTAATATGTTTCTGGCATGTTGTATGTTTGGCAACAATGCTTTTAACTTTAATGATGCAGTGTGTAACTTTTCATTTCTTAAACAACCATGCCAGAAAACGTACCCATGTTCCAGAATGACAATGACAAGATTAATCAGGCTCAAATTGTGAAAAATTGGCCACCAGAGTCATGACCTCAACCCCAATGAAAGTCTTTTTTTTTTTTTGGAACGTCTTTAGTTTTGATTATTTGCGCATTCGTTTATGCAACATCATGCAACATCACAACATTTATTTCCATCAAGTGTTGTATTAATTTTTGGCCGAGAATTTAACCACTCAAAGTCGACTCCAGCACATCCTAAAGACTTTCAATAGGGTTAAGCTCAGGACTCTCAACCAATTTTCTGGCCAATTCAGAAAACATTTAGTCGGGTTTGCTTTTTAATATATTCAGGCAGAGAAAAATAGTTATATTATATAAATATTATAAAAAAATTATAGGATTGCATATGACCCAATATTGACTTTGATTTTATGTAATAACTTTATTTTAAGTTACATTACAAGTTTTTTTTTTCTTCCTTTTTTTAAGGAGTGTTTAGGAGGGCATATGACTCATGTATGCTCTTTGAGATTTACTCATTAAGACTTTCTGAGAATCTGTGTTGAATGTATGTATGTTTTTTCATTAAACATCTCTAAATGTTTTTCTCTTGATATTTTTTTCAAACTGCTGTTGTTTGCAGTGCGTGCACATTGATTCATGAGGAGTGAATGTAGAAACGTTGAATGAACTGAACTGGAGTGTGTCTTTTGATGCGACGGCCCACACACACACTATCTTCACCGGCATAAATCTGCAATGCTTACGCTGCTGTCACACTGCAAGAATAAGACAACTCATCAGGAGCCCTAGGACTGTTTGTGTGTGTGTGTAGAGATTTGTAATACAGCTGATTCGGCCTCAGAGCATCCATCATTTTATGACAGATTCTGGCAGTGCATCTCAATAGTCTTGTGCGTGACCTTGTGCTATTGCGTGTTTTCACCAGCAGAGGGAAGTCTTAGCATTTGGTTTCACATTAGTGGCCAGAAAATTGTTGGATTGCTTGTGAAGACTGAAGATGACCCATATTTACTGCACATATGAAGAGTTCTTAAACGATGCCCCCAAAATTACTTATGTTTTGGTTTATTTCAAATTGCACTTTCACACATTTACTTGCACACATTTACATTTGAGGCCTGTATGAGGCTCATTGAAAATGTTTACTCCCTGCTGAAATAACAGCCTAAGGTGGCAAGACGACAAGTGTCCCAAAACCGTCTAAAACCATCAAAACAGACCTGACTTAACAGCTTGGCCTGCCTGGTGTACCAGCTAACCACCTCAGGCTGTTATTTCAGCAGGGGCTGGCATGGTATCAAATGGATTTTAGTCATTTTAACAGGTTTTTGCAATCAGTTTGCCACTCAATATGATCTTAAACATTTCTAATTATAAAAAAAATATTCTGAATCATGCACTGTAAAAACATCCACCTATTTCAACATATATTTTTTTAAAAGTATAGTCAACTTGGTTGTGCAAGTCATTGCAACTTGCATTGTGATTTGCAATTTGATTTTCATACATGTCAGCTCATGGCAATTTTGGTCTTGGAAGAATTTGAAATGAGACATATTTGAGTTTATGTTGAGATATTTGACTTCTGATTGCAGACTTTAAGGATAAGCATAAAGGATAAACTTTATTTGTCCCCGAAAGGAAATTTGTCTTGGACAAAGGGCTACAGTGTTGTTCTGAACAGACAATAATAATAAATAAAACAAATTAAATAAAACAATTAAAAACATACATTAAAATACAACAGTGTATAAGTATAAAATGTAAAATATGTACAGTGCAAAACACAGTAAAGTGCTAATATGCTATAGGTGCATTGTTTTTGGTAGAATTCAGCATTTTTATCGAGGCAGGAACAAGTGAAAGCTTCAGTCTATTAGTTTTACACATTGACATTCTTCTCTTTCCCGATGGCAGCTACTGAATAGTTAAAGGAGACATATTATGCCCCTTTTTACAATATGTAATATAAGTCTCTGGTGTCCCCAGAATGTGTCTGTGAAGATTCAGCTCAAAATACCGCACAGATCATTTATTATGTCATTTTGAAAATGCCTATTTTGAGTGGAAGCAGAAACACACTGTTTTTCGTGCCTGCCTCTTTAAATGCAAATGAGCTGCTGCTCCCCGCCCCCTTTTCCAGAATAGAGCTGCACCATTACGGACCTGCTAAAAAACATCTGTTTTGGTTCTGATTATAATGTTTATGGCGCTGAAATCATGCGTTTAAAACCATATGAGTTTAAACTTCTTATATACGGTTTTCTGAGTGCACACATCCGAAGCACA
>NW_015626039.1:9453-13445 GCF_001515625.1 Sinocyclocheilus rhinocerous | reverse complement strand
TACACCGTTGTCGCTTGCGAAATCAAAATGACGGCGCCGTGGGTGAAAACGTACAGATTAAGGAGCGGTAATATTATAATGAGATGCCTTTGCAACGTCACTAGGGGAGCGAAATCAGACGCGCTCATTTTTTCAGACGCTTGCAGAAAAAGGCTTATCAAAACAAAGGTACTGGGTTAAACTTTTTCACGTTTCCTTGGTTGGTAGATGCACGGGGGACCTGATTATAGCACTTAGAACCTGGAAAAGTCAGACTTTTATGATATGTCACCTTTAAGACAAACATACTCTCATGGAAATTCGTAACATTGGTGACTAATTCGTGTGAATTTGTCGTGTGAATCTTATTCATACGTTTTCATCTGGTTATACTCCACTGATGGTTGGGTATGTTTCCATACAAATCACATTGAATGAATTTATATGACATTGCCTCCTTTTAGCTACTGTAGGTTTTCTCATGGGATCCGGTTGGTTCAGACCTGTTTTTTTTTTTTTGTTTTTTTTTGCACAGATTGAGACATTGTCGATATCTCTTCTGAAGCTTTAGAGGAGACACATTTGAGTCATTTTCTCTTAAGAAAAATTATTTGATTATTCGTAACTATTTTACATTTTGGCCAATTGGAGGCTTCAGTTGGATTCATACAAACTTATTCATACATTTTCGTACAATCTGTTTATGCATTCTGACATGTGGACTGCATGTGCCTTCATACTTAAGTTTTTTCTTTTTCTAAAAATCACACGTTTATGTATGAATCACATTGTACAATTTCATAGGAAAATGCAACCTCGTAAAATAGTTAGGTCTCCTCATGAGATTGTGTTGATTCAGGCCATTTTTTTTTTTTGCTTTATTTGGAGTTTGAGACGTTGTTGAGAAAACTCCTGAAGCTTTTAGGTTTTTACCATTTTAGGTTTTGGTGAATTTGTACAATCATATTTGTAATTTTTTCAGACAATCAACTTATGCCCCACTGATGGTTGAGTTCAGTGGTATAGCTTCATGCTTATGTTTCCACACAAAATGAAAAAAGAGACAATTGCTTTTCTTTTAACATTGCTTTGTAGGAGAAAAAAATATGGTACATGGTATCTAAAACCATGGTAATATTTATAGGGGCCCAAATTATCAACATGGAAAGAACAAAGCATGCAAAGGGTAAATCTATTTTCTCAATATATTTTCAGTTGTGGAATGAGATAACAGACATTTGACCTTCCTTACACTCTCCTAACATTCCCCTCAAGACACACACAAATGCTGGCCTACAATTCATTCAATCGCTTCTATTATCTCTATGCAGTGCCGGTTGGGTCATATCAGTCTGAGTGGCGATAGCTTTAGGGAAAACGATAGGAGAGGTTTGCCGATCTAACGGGAATTCAGTCGGCTGGCTCAGTTAGCTCAGACTCTCGAAATTGAACCTGCAAGACCTCGGTTCAGATTGTATCCCGAGCCATGATGATAAAGGTTGTAGGTCTTTGAAAGCAGCCTGCTGTGAGACAGCAGGTCCTCAAAACTCAAATGGATGAATTCAGGATCGGCTTGTTGGCATCAGCGTGAGCAGGGATGTTTCCTGCATCAGGGAAATGGAGGAAGTGTCTGTGTGCTGTTGGAAATGCACTTCTGTTAATTTGGGTCTATTCACAACCGCTTCAGTTTAAGATACAGTGCTGAGAGACTGTGCATCTGAAAGGAGCTTTTATTCTCAAAATAATAAAATTACCCAACCGCTTCAGTTTAAGATACAGTGCTGAGAGACTGTGCATCTGAAAGGAGCTTTTATTCTCAAAATAATAAAATTGTAAGAATCTAAACAAAACATATTAAATAAACAGCAAAGCGAAATAAAATGACATTTGAACCACTAATACTTCAAGTCTACAAATGTAATAATATGAATAATTTTGAATATAATATGAAACTGCTTTCACAAACCATTTCACTTCCATCATATTTCTGATTAAAAAGGACATTCAAGGAAAAAATGTCTTAGGACTTGATTTTATCCATGATTAATTATTTGGATCGTTAAATATAAGGGTTTTATAAATAGGAGTGGGAAATGAAAATCGTATCCATAACTGGATCTGAAGAGAGATTATTAAGCATCATTCACAGTAAGACCAGGAGCATGAGTTTTGATTTCATCCGGACTTTAAATTGATTATAATTAATATATACAAATCTAAACAAAACATATTAAATGATTAGTAACAATAAACAAAATGACATTTGAAATGTAATAATATAAAATATAATAATATTAGTAGTATTCTTAAATATGACATGTTAAAATATATATTGTTAATGTTAACATGATACTGCATTCACAAACCATTTTGCTGCCGTCATATTTCTGATTAAAAAAGGATAGGATGGGACTTTTATTTTATTCATGATGATTGGATGGTTAAATATAAAGGTGTTTGATGAGGGATTGGTGACGTCAGTGGAAAAGAAAGGTTGTTTCAGAAATTTTCTGACATTCTGAAGAGAGATTCTGAAGAATCATTCACAATTAGACCATCAAATTTGATTTAAAGATGACTTTAAATTGACTATAATTAATTAAGCAAACAATTTTACACTTTACTTAACTCTCACTTTGCTTGTTTTTCATGTAGCATCTTTCTTGCATAACAAAAGAAAGATCACGTAGACAGGATGAGTTGTTCTCAAATGTTCAGTTTATTTTCTATGCTGTTCACTTAGTTATACCCCATGACAATCACACAGGATACTTTTTTTTACCCTCTACGTGCTTACATCAGAGTTAAAATGTTGAACAGAAAACATGGAACAGGACTACATGCAAACACCACATCCATCCCTTATTCGAGAACGAGAATGTACTTACAACACAAAATCTTAATTGTAGATCATATTTTACATAATCAAATTAAATGAAAGACAAACTAATATTAAGGTCCTTATGTTACTTCGAGCTACCACTGTTAAAACTGAAAACAGGAACATTTAGCAAAACAATATATGTGTGATGTGACATGTAGTCAAGTATGGTGTCTCATATTCGGAATTTGTGCTCTGCATTTAACCCATCCAAGTGCGCGCACACACACAGCAGTGAGCAATGGGCAGCCATTTTTTGCTGCCCCCACCTACAATCCCTGCTGGTACAAAAATATGAGTGGTGTTCGCTGGTGCAAAATTCAACAGCACCATGCAGCAGTGTTTTGGGTGGTTGCTAGGGTGTTTCTAAGGCGTTCTTAGTAGTTCCTAGGAAGGGATTGGTTAAGGAGTCCATGAAAGTTTAAAGACATCAATACAAGAGCTGACAGTGGTCTGATTTACAGAGAGTCAAGCTGCTGGCACATTGATCGTTTATTTCTTATGCTATATGACAGGACAAAACACGAACACTCCAGCATATTTCCATTATTACTGACATCCGTCATTGACTCCACTGAGCAAATGCCATTATAAACATTTAGGAAACGAGTTTGAAGCTTGTGAATTCTGGCAATGAACTCCCCCATCTGTGCAGTGAGCTGGTAAATGAACTTTCTTTCTTTCTTTCTTTTGTTTTTGTTATGTTTTAGTAATTACAGGAACTTAACTGTTTTATTTCAGATATGATCTTAATTTGATAAAATAATATTTTGATTTTATCATATTAATAATTCTTATATTATAGTAATAATATGATTTTATGATTTAATTTTTTTAGCTGCCAAGGCAACACTTATAATCTTCACTTTCATTTGATCTTTATTTCAATTAACAACAACAAAAGCATTAAAATTTTTAATAATTCATGATTTCCAGGTTCAACAAACATAACAGGTTCAATAACATTCAATAACAGGTTCAACAAACATTAAACAGGTTCAATAACATTCACGGTCCTTAAATTGATTTCATGTCAGTTAGTTGCCACTAATATTTTTTAAATAGTTCTATCTAATATTTTTATTTTATTTCAGGTTTATTTCAATTAACAAAAGCAATTTATATATATATA
>NW_015626039.1:5298-6948 GCF_001515625.1 Sinocyclocheilus rhinocerous | reverse complement strand
TGCGGTGATGATGTAAGTGACGTTGTTGCATTTGAATGTTTTGTTAGTCTAGCCCACGAGATGCGCCGCTGCTGTGTTATGCATTCAAAATATTAGAGAAATATAGAAGCTCAATGCGGAGAAGATCTTGATTAGGTGAAAACCGAAACCAAGCCATTCACACAGATGCGTATTCAGCGTATTTTTAGTCAGACAAATATGACTGCTGCACTCGCGTGTCACACAAGATATGTAGCCATGCAAAGTTAAAACGGTTTAAACTTTTAGAAAACACGTCGCAAATTTGCAAACATCAAATGGAAATTTTTATCTCTCAAATGGACCATTGACACCTAATTGAGATTGTAGATAAAGTGTCAATGGTCCATTTGAGAGATAGGTGGCAGTAATGCACTTATAAGTCTGCGATCCGCTGTAAAGCAAGAAGAAGAAGAAGACGCTGTAATGGTCTGGGTGTCTGTCCCTTTAAGACTCTGATTCGGGGTTTCCTCTGCCCCTGCACTCGTGTGTATATGCTGGGGGGAAAACACATTGTACTTTCTATCGTTTGGTTGCACCTTCCTTTAACATTAATACATAGGTTGATGGTGACCTGCATCGTGTGTTTCGTTCTTCCATAATGCACAATAGGTTACAAGTGGCGCCCGAACAAAATTCCTGGTTTATTTGCGAATATGTCGCGTAATTATAGTGATCGGCCTGCTCGGATCGTTGGTGGATGACGCCGCGGAAACGGACTGTTTGCGCCTGGAACTTTGTTTTCGTTTGGGAAAACTATGTCTTATTTCACCGCAGTTGGGACTAAAAAGTTGATTCTCCGCGGGAGTTGGACAGTGCAGACTAGATTTCACAGTGAGTTGACGGCATTCGGCGGAAGTTATTTGCCCTTCATCGCATGGACTTCTGTCGCCATAGAGACTGACTTGGCTCGCGTGCGTTCAGCGATACTACGGTTTGGGTTGGATTGTTGCATTTTTCATTGACTTTGAACATCGTTCGTGAGTGGATTTCAAGTTTGAAGAAACTTCTTTATGTTTCCTTTCTGCTGATACGGGCATGTGCAAGCTGCGTTTTTCATCGCCTGAAGAAGAGGACATCAATTGCATAAACTGTCCATTTGGAAGGTACATAACTGTGAGAGGTGATTTTGTGGACTTTTTTGGGGAAGTATAAGAGACTATTGACTATTGAAATTCAATTTGTGGGACTGGAAACACATGCAGTTTTTGTTTTATTCGGTGTAATTTCTAAACATTGTTGCTTTTGCACCTATATGTTTGAGTGACTAATCTAACTGACCTTTAAGGAAAGTGATAATTTTGTTAACTGTCAAATTGGGTACTACAGTGTTTACTGTTGTGAAAGCACAGTGGGTTGGAGAAATGGCAAAAAGTATAGACTTCGACAGTGACGATATTATGCATGTTGAGCCTGAGCCCTGCGATGAACCTGCGATGTCAGGCCAGCCTAGAAAAACAGGTGCGTACATTGAGACAGGAGGTGAAGCTGCTCGCGGACTGTCTTCATGATTCATTGAACCTTCAGAAGGATATACTTGACCGATTTGTATCTGAACCTTTGACTAATACGGCAAAACACGCAAAACAGTGGGGGAACCCCGTTTTTACGTCAACACCTGGCCGACTGAAC
>NW_015626039.1:0-1660 GCF_001515625.1 Sinocyclocheilus rhinocerous | reverse complement strand
GCCGTTGCCACGGACTGCATCTGGAAACCAGTACATCTTGGTTTTTGTTGACTATTTCAGTAAATGGGTGGAGGCTAGTGCTGTCAGGGAAGCCAGTGCACAAGTTGCCGCAAGCAAATTTGTGGGTGACATTTTTGCACGACATGGAGCTCCTAGGCACCTTATTTCGGATAGAGGGGCTCCATTTGTGAGTGCGTTGTTCAATAAAGTGGTTGAGATTGTGGGGTCTGATCATAGGCTGACTACGGCTTACCACCCCCAAACCAACGCTACAGAACGAGTCAACAGAACTTTGAAGACCGCCATCAGAGCCTACGTGGGAGATAAGCACACGTCTTGGGACAGATATATCCCACAGATTTGTTTTGCTTTGAGGACAGCACCCCATGAAAGCACAGGATTTAGCCCTGCACGAATGCTTTATGGGCGTGAGTTGGCAACTCCACTGGACCACCTTATTCAACCGCCTACTGATTATTTAAATGACCCTATGCTTAGTCGACCCGATGTTCTGAGAAGCACGTTATCCATGACTCATGATCATGCAAGGGTAGCCCTGGAGGCTAGCCATGAGAAACAGAAGCGTCACTACGATTTGCGTCGACGGCCAGTTGAATATGCCCCTGGAGACTTAGTGCGCTTGAAAACGCACCCCAGGTCCGATGCAGCAGCAAACTTTGCTGCTAAGTTGGCTCCACTATATGGAGGCCCTTATCGAATCATGCAGCGGCTATCTGAGGTAAATTATAGGCTGGCTAGTGTTGATGGTGCTCAGGATTTGGGTGTGGTGCATGTTGTGAATCTACAGCCCTTTCACACTTGGCAAACGGCTGAGACGCATACCATTCAAGTTCCTGGTCCGAGTGGTTCTGATGCTGGAGATTCCAGTCTGGGTGTTCAGGAAATGATGGGCGGTGGTGATTTGGAGCTGAACCCATCACCCTGCATTGAGAGAGAAGATGACTTGCTTAATGAGGGGCAGGCAGGAACGGTTGACTTTTGCCCGATGGTGCAAGGCACCGCAATGGACGATAATGTTTTTCCTGACTCTTGTATTTTGGATGATCCCGTACAAAGCCCAGTACAGGGGTGTCACTACAATTTAAGGCCCAGAGTTCATCCCAGAGTCACAACAGACTGGTCGACAACTAAGTGGACAAATGAGTTTCATACTAAAAAAAGGGAGTGTTAATATTACTGTGAGGGGGCCTGATTGTTAACTATAGATTTAAGTGTTGAAATGTTGCTGTTAGTTTCGGTTCTTGGTTACTTTCATAATGGTGTTTCCCTCTATACATGTTTGTGAGGGTACAACAATGCTGTTATGCTCGGTATGTTCCAATGGTGTATTTGTGATTCGGCCCAGTGTATTTTATTTTCACATTTGTTTTCCTTTCTTTTCTTTAATTTTTTAAAATATATTAGAGGCTATGTTATTATCTCATCAGGCAACATGTATGTTCCCAAGATGATGTTGATGCAAATACCTGTACTTGTCAGCTGCTATATCTAAGCATCTAACCATGTATGGTAGTTGTGTTAGGTACGTCTGCCTGTCATTTACAGCTGAGGACAGCTTTTTTTTCTGCTGGGGGGAGATGTAATGGTCTGGGTATCTGTCCCTTTAAGACTCTGATTCGGGGTTTCCTCTGCCCCTGCA
>NW_015626038.1:6922-8782 GCF_001515625.1 Sinocyclocheilus rhinocerous | reverse complement strand
CCTCCAGGAGTGGTTGTGGTGCCATGGTGGATGCTGTCAGGTGGCATGCTGTGGTGATGTAGGCTGTAGCACGGTGTGGGTCCTCGAGCTTGTGCAGCAGGTATCAAGGCTGTGTCACCTGTCATCCTGATGTGAGTTGGTCTGGGTAAGATAGTTGTTTGTCGCTGTTGTTAGCCAGTAGGCTATTCGTGGTACCCGCGATGTGGAACAGCCGGGTTTCTCACTGGTAGGCTATCCATGGTACCCGCAATGTGGGACAGCCGGGTTAGACTCTCACTGGTGAGAGTGCAGGTGGTTCCTGGGGTCGCAGGGAATTGTTATGGAGATTTTGTAGTGTGCAGAGTTTCAGACTGACCTAGTGATGATGGCAGGAGGGCAGCAGGTGGTTGTTAGCCCTTTGTGTAGCTTGAACGTCACTAGAAATCCGATGTTTGTGGTGGTGCTTTGCTTTTGTAGCGGCACTGACTTGAGCTTGCCTGAGTTGTGTTATTAGAGGTTTCGCTGTTGGGCATGTGGGCCCGTTGCGCCATCCAATGTTGTCTGGCTGCTTCTGGGGTGTTGACTGGTTTTAAGGGATGCTCTCTGGCTGTTGGTGCCTCCAGGAGTGGTTGTGGGGCCGTGGTGGATGCTGTCAGGTGGTGCGCTGTGGTGATGTAGGCAAGGAGTCAGAAGTTTGTCCTTCTCAGTACTCCTTAGTTGAGTTTTGTTCAAGGAGCTCTTTTGCTAGTGTCAGCAGCTCCTGTAACTCAGAAGTAGGCGTGTCCAACTGTCCTTGTGTAGCCTCCGTTCGGCACCTGTGTGAAGGGTGTGGAGGAGGATGTTGTGGTGGACTGCTGTTGGACATACCGTGGTGTTTGCAGGATGAGGATGACCTTTTCTATCTGACTGGCTTCTCCCAGTGGTTGGTCTGGAACCTGGGTTTGTTGCCATGGTGATGTCTCTGTCCTCTGCTGGCTAGGGGCTTTTTGTAGAAGGTTTTTTTTTTTGCATTGTGGCAATGTTGGGTGCCTTCTGGTGCCTGCTTTGGATTCTGAGTTGTGCAGTTCAGAATCAGTGGGGTCTTACAAACACCTTTGGTGGAGGCCTTGTGCTTGTTAAAGGCCTTCTGTGTCAGGTCACGCAGTTGTTGAATAGGCATTGTGGGGCAGGCCATAATGCCTATATGGTGACTTACAATGGGGTGGAGGTTTTGGAGGAAAAGGCTCTTAAAGCTGGTGTCCTCCTCCATCCCAGGGTAATTGTGAGCTCGTCGAAGTCTGTGGTAGTAAGCATGGGGAGTTTCATGCCGGCCCTGTAGTTTCTTAGTTCAAACACACCTTTGTAAAAAGGTGCAAATGATATTTAATGTATCACTTAATAAGACTAAGTTTGATACTTGCACATCTTGTCTGTCTGAGAAAGAGTCCTGATGCAATCTGAAGGCTCAAGTTGATCTTTGCTGAAGTTGGTTGATGAAAAAGAACCAGTTTGAGCCAGAGGATCTTTGGTGAATGGAAAGTCAAGGCCGAAGCCTGGCGTGAACTTAGCGGGTTGCAGAAGCGTTCTAGCTCACATCCTCATCTTCTCAGAATCTAACAGAACCGCAGACTGAAGGCGGGTCACTGATGTGAGGCCTTTAAGGTCTGAGAAGATTCACGCCTCATGGGCTTTTCCAATGAGAAAGGCTGAAGTCCCAAGCGGGAGGTTGCAATTACTGGAGGGTTTTACGACCCTTTGTCTCTAAGCATGGTATTTCACATATGTAATTCGCTTGGGTGTTGATGCACAAACTAGTAAAGATTCTTAGAACATTAATATGTTGCATAGGTATCAACATATAATATACCTATGCAACATATTAGTGTTCTAAGAACACTAATA
>NW_015626038.1:1555-2842 GCF_001515625.1 Sinocyclocheilus rhinocerous | reverse complement strand
TTGGTGGAGGCCTTGTGCTTGTTAAAGGCCTTGTCACGCAGTTCACGCAGTTGTTGAATAGGCATTGTGGGGCAGGCCATAATGCCTATATGGTGACTTACAAGGTTTTGGAGGTCCGTGTTCAGACTCTGGGTCTGAGAATTCCTTTATGATGGCTTGTTTAAGCCGCTGGTAGTCTGATTGGATATGTCCTGGCTGTCGAGCCAGGAAGCGTCACACCTCTGGGCTAGAGGTGATCCAGAGCAGATAGAGTCTATCTTGGTGGTTCACACTGGTCCAAGACTGCAGGTAAAAGTCAATGTCTTGGAGGTAGGCGTGGACGTCGTGGTCTCCTGCCAGTTCTGGTGTGAATGCAGGGATGTTTCTGGCCATTCGGTTGAGACCTTTGAGTGTCACTCCATGTGTCATTTCAGAGTTTGTCTGAATTGATCCTTTTCCTTCTGCGGCTGCAGAGGTTTCCAGGAAACTGACTTGTGAAGTGTCAAGCAGAAGGCTTTGGCTCCCCCCTTTGTATCTGTGTACAGGGGTGAGGGGGTTTACACTGCTGGCAGTGTCACTTGCAGCAGGGTGTCTTTTACTTGAGTCTATGAGTTTACCAGAAGCTGGTATGCATGTGTAAGACGTTAATAAAATTTATGAAATAAACACACAAGTTTGATACTGAGTCCACTTGCAAATAATGTTTAAACGATCGCCACCGTTCTCCACCAATTATGTAGCAAATTAGCTCAAAAGGGAAGTGTATATAAATTGTATAAATAGTTAATTATGATTAATTACAATTATTTATATCAGCTGCAAGGATATGGGTGTTCATTCAAAGAAAGGTTTTCCTATGAATTAATTAGAGAACAGTCAATTTCTAAGGGCATTATGTGTCTTTCCTATGAGGAAGTTTCTCAGCCCGCATTCCTTTGGGCAATAAAATCAGTGATATCAGCATTGGTTGCCATTGAACCAGAGGCCTGCTCTGCCTTTCCGAGGTGTTAGTTGCATTTCGGGGGAAGGGTCCATAGACCCTCATATGGCATATGGCTGATCATTAGCCAGAGGTTATGACTAATACTATTTAATAGGTCGCCCATGCTTACCATTCTTTAAATAGTAGTTCTGTTTAGCCCCCTACAGTTACCCATGTACAACTTAGTTAAAGCTCAAAACAATAATCAGCGGTTATGCTAGTACCATTTGTCTAGCCCCCGATAGTTATATAACTACGTACAACTTAACTAAAGCTGAGACAATAATCAGCGGTTATGCTAGTACTATGAAATATGTTAATATTTC
>NW_015626038.1:0-287 GCF_001515625.1 Sinocyclocheilus rhinocerous | reverse complement strand
GAACCAGAGGCCTGTTCTGCCTTTCTGAGGTGTTAGATGCATTTCGGGGGAAGGGTCCATAGACCCTCATAGTTGGTTTGTTGACTGAGGGGTGTTACAGAGTATTTGTTAAATATAACTAAAACAAAAATTGTGTTTCTGATTGGTCCAGACGCTACAAATGTCCCCCCTTTCGAACGTTGTTGTTCGTCGAATAGACAACAGCGAGCGACGTCAAAGGTGCAGAACAATCCGACACGCATTTGCCACTCACGGCTGGGAGACAGTGGTGGCTCTCTGGCTGTTGT
>NW_015626037.1:99173-111449 GCF_001515625.1 Sinocyclocheilus rhinocerous | reverse complement strand
AAACATATAATACATATAAAGCAGAAATCTATTAAATATATACATACATAAATTAATAAAATATAAAAATAATATGTAAATATAAACACATTTTTATTATAATATTATTTATATTAATATTATTTTAATTTGGATCAAAATAATATCGATTTTAATATGATTTTAAAACATATATATTTTCTTATGCTATTATTTAAGACAAAAAGAAAAAAAAAGAGTCAGTCATGATCCAAATGTTACTGTGATGTTGGACTAGTATATCCTACATCCACATCACAGTAACATCTGTGGGTGGTTGCCATAGTTACCAACTGGCTAATGAAAGTGTTTAATCCAGAACTCATGATGAGAACTGATGTTACCATGCTGCTAGAATGAGATCCTCCTGCATCTTAATGAGCCTCTTTTGCTACAGTTCATGTGCAATGAACCACAACGCAGCCAGCAGTAATAGTAATAATAATACAAATAATAATTCCATGCATAGGCTAATATGTTCTGAAAAAGTGTATACAAACAAATATTTACAAAAGATTTTAAAAAGTGCATCAATCCAACTGGCTATTATTATTAGCATAACTGTAGCATCCATCATTAACCCATTAACCCAGACATTTGAATAAAAAAGCCAGTTTAGTGCGCCAATTCTATTGGTTCTGAGCTATATTCAAGCCGGCCTGGGTCAGTCTTACTGACACTAAATGCATAGAAACTGATCCTACCCAGAATCCACCTGCTGAAAGTGAGGACCTAAATCATTTCAGTCGAGTCTCTGTCAAAGCAGCCAGTGTCCAATCATTTCACCCGGCCAAGGTCAAGCACTGGAAGCTTCATCAGCTCTGACCTTTCACCTCGACCTGTACACAAATGCATGCTGACCTTCACTGTTCACATCGCCCACGTCACAGCAGATCTCTGGTTCAATTACCAAGCAGCACGCGGACACATAACGACACGTTTCTCAGGGTGGTGATGGTGTTTCTATGATGGAGTACCATAAAGAGAAGACAAAAGAGTGAGACTTAAACAGACAGACTCTCAGGATGACAGATGTCTTGACTGACATGTTCAAGGACAGATGGAGGAAGTAGAGCTGCACGATTAATCGTTAAAAGATCGCAATCTCGATTCAGACAACCACACGATCTCATTTCTAAATGACGACGATTCTCCCGTGTCTATTAAACCTTTGACAAAGTCTTACCGGATCATTAAAATCTGCGTTCGCACTGCCGCTGACACACAGAGAGCAGTTACCATGTTTGGTTAAGAAACAGCTTCACAAACAGTCTTTTCAACTACACAGTATTATTTCTGTTGTGCAGTCATTCATATTATCACAGAAATACTGGCATGAAAGTTTATAATTCAGATATAAACATTGCGACCAAAATAGAGCAAATCCGCTTTTGAAAGTAACTGCCACATAACGTTTGTGTCGATTGCATTGTTTCGCCACTAGGTGGCGAAAAGTGACTTAAAAAATGGATAATTGAATGAATCATTTATTCAAGAACCCTATATTCCTTCCTGCCTCCTGTAGTCTAGTTTGTCGGTTATTGTGAATGTTACCCTGAGTGTGTGTGTCTCATCGACCCGTATCTGCCTTGTTGTCTCTACATTAAACATCCTTATTTGAATCCTTGTCGTCCTCGTCATCCTGCCTGCCTCCACACACCTTGACCGTGACAAGGAGGAAGTACAACTAAAAAATATGCAGATCGCAAAAAGAAAGACACTCAGTCTAGAATCGTATCATTTATAAGATCTAACGAAAGGGTCTACTTTTATTACTTTCTTAACGGTATAGTTCACCCCAAAATGAAAATTCTCTCATCATTTACACACCCTCGTGTCGTTTCAAACATGTATGAATTTCTTTCTTACGTAGAACACACAAAAACACTGGACTTAAATGACTTCCACTGTATGGACAAAACAACACTGAAGCATCTTCTTTTGTGTTCCACAACATCAGGGTGAGTAAATGATGACAGAATTTGTATTTTTGAACCAACTATACCACATACACTAAAAAAAAAAAAACGGTTTTGTTTAAAATTTTTGTATGTATGTACTTATTTATTTATTCATTCATTCAATCAATCATAACATTTCGGTTGCATATTACTATTTGAATGTTCTTTCTTTTCATTCTTTACTTTATGTAATTGCAAGTTTTGTTTTTGCGTAAGTAATTAAAAAAGTGTAATTACAAAGGATGTTATTTAAATTCCAAATAGAAATATTTAAACCAAAAAAGGTAACACTTTATTTTAAGGTGTCCTTGTTACACGTACTTACTATTATAATAACAATTAACTATGCATAATTACATGCAAGTAACCATAAGCCTAATCCTAATCATATAGTAAGTACATGTAGTTAATTAATATTACTCTGTACTTAAATGTATAATTACACTGTAACAAGGACACCTTAAAATAAAGTGTAACCCCCCAAAAATACAGAAAGAAATATTAAAATGCTTGTCTTTGCAATTTTAATCAAAATGTAATAACTTACTCTGCCTCTAAAATGCATCTAAAACCTGCCTTGCTTCTGCTATTTCCACTTTTCATGATCCAGTCAATTCCTGATGGATAAAATCCCAGAATATCTGTTTTATATAATACGTCACATTATATAAATGGGTTGCAAACATCATTACATTGGGACTTGTAAATTAAATAAATATGTTTAATAGATATCAAATTAAATGTGCAACATATCAGTGATTTGACACTCAAAATGTTACCACAAAAAATGTTTAGCAAAAAAAAATAAAAATAGATACATGCATAAATAAAGCTCAATGTAAGTAAAACAGTCCTTGTTGTGCATGCATTTCTGTTTTAAAACTACAGTATGAGCATCATGTTTGAGCTGTAAATGTCCTCAGAGGAATCAAACTTCTAAAGTTTTAAGATATGCAAACATCTACGCATCTAAACCATCTTCCTCTTTAATCTATTTCAGTCTCTGTCTGTTCGTTATGCCCAACATCATCTATTTCATATGCAAATTCTTGCAAGAAACTTTAAGGAGAAGAAAAAATAGGTACTTTTATTTCATCCACTGAGATTAGGTGTTCGTTGAGTTTTATCGAGCAGGACAGGCTGCAGTCTTTCTTTTGCATTTTTGATAGAAGGCCTCAAAGGAAGCTCTCACAACTCTACAATCGTACAAACACTAACGCGGGACGTTTGTCATGCATTTAGGACACCTGCTGTGCACACATCGTGAAAACAAGCTTCTAAAGTGTTTAAAAGTACTCTCACACAGAGATCTGCTTAGGATCGTTCGTGCCATTAGGGAACAGTGGTGTGTTACGGTGGTAGAAACAGATGGTGACAGGCTGTGAAGAAATCTTGCTCATTTTAGCTGACTCTCTGCATATCCTGACAGGATGCTAGCTGTGTATGTTACAGAAAAATCTGACTAGAAACTCTGCAAGCACAAATGGAGTGCATACTATGCATAAGAGCAATGCATTCTGGACAGCATTATGGATGTCCTTAAAGGGAAAGTTCATCCAAAATCATCAGTTTACTCGAACTTATGCCATTCAAAACCCATATTATTTTCTTTCTTTCATGAAGCACAAAAAGAAAACATTTTGCAGAATGTACAAGCTGCTTTTTTCTCTATTCAACAAAATTAACAATAATCCACAAGTCTTGAGAAGCGAAAAAAGCTGCATGTTTGCAATAACAGAGTCCTCTTTCCATAATATTGCTAACAATAAATTCATCTACAATTTGGATGAACTGAGGGTGAGTAAATTTTCATTTTTGGGTCAACTATTCCTTTAAAACATGGTGCGATGAGACTGAAAATATTGTTTTAGATAAACAGATTTAAAGAAAGAAAAAAAAATGCATCCTCTGAAATGCATCAAGACTCTAAATTTGTCCTACTTTTGTGGTGATATATATCAAATAAAATAAAAAATCCTCTTTTTTTGAATATCACCAATAAAATAAATGCAAGTGACCATCAGGTGAAAGCATCAAGGCTAGAAGCCCATGCGAATGCATGGCTGTATTGTTATGTTAATATCCTTTATTTTATTCAGTGATCTAGTCCAGACAGCCAGTTCACTATATTAGCAAATTAAAACCACTATCACCTGCAAATCAATATGAAGAAAGAGCAAAAGCCAGAGCCTCCAGGGCAAAGAGTATTAAAGAAGAAAGAAGGAAGAGAAGGAGCTCAATATGCCAACTGTACAAAGTTGTATTTTTAGAGGAATTAGACTAAACAAACCAAATATAAAATGCTACATTAAATGTAACAGGTGATAGGAAAAGAACAGACCACAACAAGAGAACAACTATGCATGGATGAATGAATGTGGGTTAAATATTATTAAGATGTGTCAAAGCTGTGGTTTTAGTGGTAGACCAACATGTATAGTCGAGTATGGCCTGTCACCACATGCCCTGTTTTCCTGTCTCTCAACAATCTCCCATACAAGGCACAAAAAATAAATACATATTTAAAATAATAAAAAGTAAAAAACTGAAAAATATATATAATGCAAAATAGATATAAATGTAAATTTAAAAACAAATATTTGTATAATACATTACATACATCTATTAAAGAGTAATAACAGAATAATAAAAGGTCTTCGGATCATTATGTCAATGACAAGATTCAGTGATGCTTAATAACATTATATGTAATACAGAGGTGCTTAGAGTTCTTACATCCTTAATAAAAGGATCTAATCTCTTTACCAGATGGCCACAAATGGTGAAAATCTGCAGTGTTTTATGTGTGTTTACACATTCACTTCTCACTTGCAGTGTTTATTTGACGCATACAATGATTCCCTGAAGCCAAATGCCCACAAACCAGACATGACCTCTTTTTTGTTTTGGCTGTACTTGTCGTGAAGATCTTATTAATCAGGCTCATAATGACTACATTAAATCATTTGTATATTTCTGAATAATTACTTACATGAGAGAGAGAGAAAGAGAGAGAGCAGTACATACTTAAAGCACTAGAGAGCGCTGTAGACTACATCATCTACTCGTGGATTGAATATGACTTCTGCCCGGATCTCTTTGAATTAGTATGAACAGAAGAACCTCAGGACTTAATTTTAGTGGATTAGTGTCATACTTTGATTGGCATCTTACACTGGATTTAAGCCTAATCCATGATAAACTGATCCATTAGCAGAACACATTTCCTGAATATACACAACATTTATATACATGTATATGCTCACCAGTGCGGCATTTATTTGATTCGCATATATTTTAAAATGTAATTTATTCCTGTTATGCAAAGCTGAATTTTCAGCATCATTACTCCAGTCTTCAGTGTCACATGATCCTTCAGAAATCATTATAATATGCTGATTTGCTGCTTAAGAAACATTTCTTATTATCAGTGTTGAAAACACTTGTGCTGCATCATATTTCTATGGAAACCGGAATCTTTGATTAATAGAAAGTTCAAAAGAACAGCATCTTTCTTTTTGAAATGCCAAAGCAAAATCAGAACTTTAGCATGCAGGTACAGTAAACATCCAGCTACTACGTTGACTGTATATCACACACACATACTATATATACTCACGCATGCATCATCTACTATCTCTAAACACAGACTGCCAGCACAGAGGATCGCCACACACGGGGCTAAATTTACTGTTTCTCAGTATAACACTTGATTCTGCTAAAGCCTGTGTTTGTGAGCCAGAGCTGCGGATTTAAATGTGCATCGTCAACATAATTATTGTGCAATGCTGTACAGTGATAAAAAAATACTAACCACAGTCAGATCTGGCCAATTCACATTCATAATCATGCCTGTCCGTTTTTATTCATTACATCACGTATCCAAAAGTCAAGCTCTGGATCCTCAGTTCTTTTGGATCAGTTTGTGTCCAATCTGTACCCTCCTATCAGAGATGACACACACACACACACACACACACAAGAACAAGAACACACTCTCCTTTCCCTTGACAAAGCCTTAAATGGCATTTGAACGTGTTTGCAGGGAGAGAGAGAGAGGGAGATGTCTCCTGGGTTGCCTAGCAGACTTACTAACTCAAAAATAAACCAAGCCACCCTGTTTTGCTTAGATATGACTGAGAACAAACACACAAACACACACACACACACAATAGCTCAAAACCAGTAGGCTGTTAAAACAAACACTCATCAAATAGCCTTTCAAAGAATCATGGTGTCACCATGAAATATACCATGGACATGCCACATTTTATGGACACTCTCATGATTTGAATATCATGAAAGTATCTAACAGTAAAATGGCAAATGGATATAGTAATTGTTCAGTTTCATGGTGTGTATAAAGTGCCATGGTATTACCATCACAAAACCATGGTATAACCACAGTACTATTTTGAAAGAAAAACACACACAGATTTACAGCTGATCTATCTCGATGAGCATCTGCATATCACCTTATAAGGCAAAGGCTTACTAGGGATGCATATTACAGTGTATCGGTTATCGGTTAGCAGTTATCAGCCGATATTACACATGTATTTATTTAATTGTGCATTTATTTTTACATTTCGATTATATTTGCTGTCATCTAACGCTCACTAAGGTTCTTCTTTAAAAACACTAATAATTTCATTCCTGTTAAACGTAATCTTTAACAAATCTCAAAATGTAAACAAAAGAATATGGAATTTAATTACAATATTGGTAATATATTGGTATTAGTGCACAATACTGGTGCTTTATACAGAAGTATAGTATTTTATTATGTTTTAATCTGATATGTTTTTACCATATTTCTTTACCATGTTACTGCCACGGCATGATTTCTCTAGACATGTACCATGGTAATACTATATTTTTTAAACGCATACAATGGTAGCGCTCTGTTATAGCATACTGTATAATGACATTCTTTGAAGAACTTTGTAAATACTATGCTATATGCTATTATTATCAAACAGTACCATGGTATTACCATCAGATATCATCACTATACCATGGTACCACTACAATACCTTTTTTAAGAGGAATATAATGTACACACAAAGATTTAATTCTGATACATAAGGTATCTGCAGAGCCATAGGATGGAAAACTTCTGATATCATGCAGTAGTCTATGACAATACAATGCACCATGCCTTAAACAAGGATTACCAGGGTACCAAAAACCATGGAAATATATATATATATATATATATATATGGAAATATTATATTAAAGTTTGAGACACTTAGCACAAAAATACCTATGTTACAGATGGTTAAACAATGTATTACAGCACCCCTCAGTCTCTCCTATACTAAGAGCAGCTTGAACAGCAATATAACGTGTCAGTTTAATTGTGCTTTTATTTTCATTAAACTTATTATGAAAATATATCCATACTGTATAATGAATATGTTAGTGACCACCAGGATAGCATGCATCTTCCCCTGGACCCAGAACCAGTCCACTGTATCTTGCCACACACTGTAGTATCCAGCGTGCTCGAGATATTATTCCCAATACAGTGCCTATTGAGGTCTTCAAAAAACGATCCACCTGTATGTTGAGCAGTCCGAGACGCTCTTCTAAAAGCAAATGTGAATCTGTTTAGTACTTGATTCAATTCTGTCCCAGGTTTTTCTGAAGTACATACCCCAAAACGGAAAATCCATGACAGGAAAAATCACAGCATCATGGGAAGAGCAGGAATATAGAAGAGCAGCAAACGTAAGGCAGCAGCAAATTGTGCTCTGCTGGTGACTGCAGGGATTTGAATGCACTTGTCCACGATCTCTCTCTCTCTCTCTCTCTCTCTCAAGCAGGTGTGGCTTTAAGACATCAGCAGTAACTAGTGGCTCCTGCCTGACACCAGTGTATAAGCACTAGCTTTCTCTCAGCTGTGCTGTGCACATTCCCATAAACACACACACACACACACACACACACATATACCCCTCCCATCGTCAGAGAGGACGTCAGAGCAAATGAGGGGTATGAAGTAGCGGAGGCTGGATATGATTAGCTTGTGTGTGTGTGTGTGTGTGTGTGTGTGTTTTGTTGAGAATGGAAGGAACTATGCATGTCTTACATGTGCGAATACTGTAGATTAGAATTGACAGCTTGTGTGTGTGTGTGTGTGTGTGAGAGAGAGAGAGAGAGAGGCCTTCAGCATTGATGTTACAATGCTATGAGCTTTGCTGTTAGAAACATAAAAGACAGAGAGACACCATCTGGTTGAAAACACTAGCTATATGCATTAACTACTATGCGTCAGCCAATTGCAATGTAATACTCAATTAATGTCTACCTAATGACTTCTGGATCAATGTCTCACCATCTGTAGCCTATATCATGACAGTTTATGATCTTAGTTCACTGGTGGGTGAGTAAGAGAGGAATTAACAGGATAGTTCACCTAAAAATGAGGGCCAGTTAAAGGATAGTTCATTTGAAAATTAAAATTTTAATCATATGAAACCTTTATGGCTTTCTGTGGAACACAAAAGATTTTGTTAAGTATTTTGGTTTCCCAAAGAACCTTGTAGAGAACACAGTTCTTAAAAGAACCATTTGTTCTTTGAAGAACATTTTTAAGATCTAAAGAACCTAAAGGGTCCAATGCTGCTTTGGACTCCATTGACTTTCATTGCATAAACAAAAATAGTCAAACATTCTTCAAAATATCTTCTTTTATGTTAAGAAAGACATACAGGTTTTGTACATCTTTGAATGACACATCCCTTGAACTGAACGATTTTGGTTTCCAAAATCCAAACTTGATCTCAAATGATATAATCATAAAGGATCTTAGAATCTTTAATTTAATTCCAGCATCGACAAACCTAGTTATTTGCCAATACACCCAACTGCAAACAGTTGCATTTCAGGAAACTATGACCACAGACAATGGACGCTACCCGAGAATGACGCTGCTGCCCATTACAATTAGACTTCAACAAACTGACAGTGTCCAATCCAACACAACATTTCAATTCAGGTTAATGGATTGGTGGAGACGCTAACTCATAATCACACTGACAGAGTTCAGTCATTTGTGAAATGAAAGGGAGTGAAGTAATGAGAAGATTGGGGTCTCGAGAGAGTGTTGATGTCCTCAAGTCTTCCCAGATCAACACTCTGTGTGCCTCCTAAAGTGGCCACACACACATAATCCTGTTACCCATAATGCAAATCTGTGTGCATTTTGCATTTCTGTATGTATGCATAAAACAATTATATGAATACATAATCTTACAGGTGTATGAAATGCAAAGAGAAGAGCGACAAGAAGAACAAAAGGCAATAAGCAGATCTGATCAGCTGAATAAATGAGATCAAAACGAGAAATCATCTTCCATCAGTGGTCACATTTGAAGGCCATACTTTTGAGTCATTGCCAAGACAACCTCTGTTCTCGTTCTGCCAGATGAAATTCAAGAGCAGTCACTGTCATTTCACCACATCTGTCAGTGGGGCACAAGAATATAATTCAATAACACAGTGAGGACTGGCTCCACTGATGATTAAGGTGGAAATTGTGTAATTAAAGTCTGATTGACGGCTTTTATCTTTAAATTGATATTGAAACAGTTGCAGGTGTGTAATATTATGGGTTGGTTGAATGGAGTGCTTGCGCGCGCACGCACGCACACACACACACACACACACACACACACACACACACACACACTTCATCACGACAGCAACTTTTGAGAGCAGCTTTGTAGTTGTAGGTTGACATTTTCAGTCCAATCTATATTTGGACCCTGAAAAGCACTTGAGACTAGAGCTGCACGATTCTGGATAAATTGAGAATCACGATTTTTTTTGTCTCAAATAGAGATCTCGATTCTCCCGTGCAGCTGTACTTGAGACTATATCAAACCCTGGAGATCTAATCAAGAGCTAATCAAGGTAGGACATTCCTCAAAAAACAAAAAAAACATGTTAGAGTAAAGCCACACACCTAATAACATATTAAAAAAGGACACTATTTGAAATCTAGGCTCTTTCATGTTTCACCAAATGGTCCGTTGTAGGTTTCACATAGTGAAATTCATGTAGTTCAATGACTAAAATGTAATTAAATAAACAAAAATAATAAAAAATGCAAAAAAAAAAAAGAACCTAAAACTATTAAAATGAGGAAATACATAAATAAATACTGACATGTTAATAAGTCCTTGTGTAAAATAATATAAAAAAAATAAAATGTCTCTTCCAATGTTTCAATCAGATCCCTTTTTAATATTTTTTATTGCTTTAATCTTAACTGGAGAGCAAACAGTAGATATAAAGCCCATTGACAAATAAGTGGAGCTCATAACTTGCTATAGCACACCTCTCTTCCTAAAGAAATAAAAAATAAAGATTAAAAAAATGCAACAATAATAATAATAACTTCAAAACTATGAAAATTAAAACTACAACAAATTATATAAAAAAGTAAAAGTAATGAAAATATTTTTTTATTATTATAGTATCATAGTATTAAATGTCTTAGATATAAATAAAAATGTCATGTTTCTTTCAGATCCCTTTAAAAATATTTTGATTTGCTTTATTTTAATCTTTGCTTGAGGTAGTAGTACATAGTACATCTAAAAGCTACTGATAAAAAAGAGATGCTAGCTTGCTATAGCACACCTGTCTTCCTTCCTAAAGCCAAAGTTTAACACCTTACTTCAGATCACTCTGAACCCTGAGTATGAGCCACAGTCATACTTGCCTAAGCAACACCACTAATAAGAACACCACAGTCAGTAAATGTGAAGTAGGTTTAATAATCCATTAATCCAACTGTGTGCAGTGACATTTTGACTGCAACAGCAAATTATTTTTACTTGCAACACGCAGTTGTGCACAGTCTAATGAGATGTTAGAGAAATAAATTAGCTAAAAATATCTGCATACAGGCAAACAGATACCACAGATCTAGCTGAACAGTAACTGCAAAGAACTACAATAGATAAATGAACAATTTGATGATGCAGTTCGTCATATTTAAAGTCACAGCTGGTGGTTAAGACTCATACCATATCATATCTTCCTGGTGTGCACAAAAATGTAATATTTTATTTGTAAATCTATCCCAAAAATTCAAGTACAACCCTATACGGCAAAGGACAACTGAAATATCAGCAAATATTTGTCATTCATTAGCCTAAAAAATCTTACTTCAATAACGCAATGAGAAAGGAATGGATTTTGAAAAAGATGTCATGTGACCATGGCACGCTGCTCTAATGAAGCGTGCATAATTAACTCATAATTAGCTTCCATTTGCCTCCTGCTCTCTGTCTTCTCCACCCCATGCTGCAAAACGACTATTTTATTCACATCTTAATGTCCCTGTATTACAATCAGAATTTGAATTTCATACACTCTAATTCTCCCATCCTTCTTTAAGATGCTAATAAGCATTCATTATGATTAGTGACGCTTCTTCAACCACGATGATGCTCTGAGATCTCAACTAATGTCTCTTTATATCATGTAGCTAGGCATGATTAGGGGACTTAAAACTCTGAACCCCTCAAAATAATCAGCTTTAAAATGTGCTGAAAGAGAAATGTTGCTGTGGTTGTTTTAGCTACAGTGAACAGACACAACACAAATACGCTAATATAAGTACGCCATATCTGCTACCATTAATGTTCACTACTGAGAGCTGAATTCAAATCATTTCATTCCAGTACTAGCAACAAACAGAGAGGAAGAGAGAAAATAGTTTAGTATTTTATCATTTTTATTTCCAGGAAAATGCACTGGCTGTTCTACTAGATAACACAGCAAATAAATTATTGTTCCTATAACTTTCATTCTTAATGTAATAGCCCCGTAACCAAATGAATGCAGGTATATCCCTACAGTAAAAAAAATACATATAATGTACACAACACACACAGCCACCCCCAAGAGATTTTTTTTTTTTCAATGAAAAATACAGTAAAAACAGAAATCATTATAATATGATGCTTAAGAAATACTCAATATGATCAATTTTGAAAACGGTTGTGCTCCTTAATATTTTTGCGGAAACCATGATACTATTTTTCATGATTCTCTGATGATAATAAAGTTGAAAAGAGCTGCATTTGTCTGAAATTTAATGTAAAAGTTTTTACTGTCACTTTTTTATCAATATTTCTATTTTATTTGATCAATTATTCAACTACTGTAACTTGACAGGGCTCCAGACTGCGACCATTTTTTCTGCCGGTGCGACTAATTTTTGTGAGCGGTCACACTGGCGCGACCACCGCGTTGTCCAACTCATAAGCGCTGCC
>NW_015626037.1:98846-99123 GCF_001515625.1 Sinocyclocheilus rhinocerous | reverse complement strand
GCAAACAAACTTGTCCGAGCTCAGAACAGCTTTACTCGGGAGCAAAGCTGATTTCGCAACACTGTTATTGCACAGATGCAACAGTGCTGCGAGATCCAGTGAGAAGTGTTTGAATTCGCCGCACAATGATAAGGTTGCTGCGAGATCTAGTGAGAATCATTCAAATTCTGCAGAGAATTCTCTGTTATAAACAGCGCTGACGTACGTCAGGAATCCAGAAGCGGTAACATTAACTGTAACCATGGTGTTGTGGTAGAAATAGTCGAATGCATTACAT
>NW_015626037.1:85660-98231 GCF_001515625.1 Sinocyclocheilus rhinocerous | reverse complement strand
CTCTAAAATGATCCAGTTTGAATGTTATTTTTAATGGGATGAACAAAATATACTTTGTGGTAAACAAACACTTATGTAAAATTTTTAAAAATACATCAAATCACAATTATAACCAGTTGATGGTAGCAGAGGAGCACTTATTGGCTTATTAGTCATTCATTTATACCTTTTCCCTATATTTTGAAATTATAAAATCACTATTATAAAATATCAAATCATCAAGAAATCAGATTTTGTCAGAATTTTACACTTTTTTGTGTATGAAGTAAGAAAGTCACAAAGAGTGCCTTGAAAAACAAACTTTTCTTCAATTTGCTACTAAATCACACATAATCACTGAAGTTGGTCAGTTCCATAAAATAATAATGGTACATTAAATAAGAGTGGAATATATACATTTTCTATATAAAAATTTGATTTTGCACCTTTTACTGTTGTTAATAAAAGTAAATTTTGTATGCATCTTAACTCAAGCTTAGTGCTTTACTGTCAAATCTGTATAAACAATAAACAAAAGAAAAATAAACAAGAAATTAACATGTAATATTATTAGTAACTGCACTTATTAATGTAAAACAATAGTAATTTTATGATAAAATTATCTATATTTTAATACTCCTGCACACCACCCCCCAGCGCTACCAAATCTGCTCCTGGCGCCACCATCTGTAGAACTTAGTGGCGCTGGTGCCACTGCTCTCAAATGTTAGTCTGGAGCCCTGCTTGATCACAATTACTTTACTTTTCATACTGCTTACTCCTTTAATACTCTCACACGAGAGCAGAGGTAGAAATCTCTAAGCCAACACAAACTATTACTCCTTACAAACTAAAGAAATCCTGAATGTCTCATTAGTCAAGAAGAGCGGGAGGGATCTCTTAGTTGTGTTGTTTGGCCGTATGAAGCCATGTTCTCGAAAACCAGAGGATGACGGCTCCACAGGGAGGCGAGCGCTTTCTGAAACGTATATCTTCAAATGTGCCGTAATGGAAAATTAAGTACATCATTCATCAAAACAATACATACCGTACTAAGCATCCAGTATTCACAGATATACTGTTGGAAGCAACTTTATCCAACCGATTCCCAGTTATAGTTCATTTCTGACCTCAGGACCATGGATAAACACACTATAAAAATAATTCAGTAGCTTTGTACATTTCACAAAAATAAATAACTATACTACCTTAATAAAATATCTGATTCAAATCTAAGTGAGTGTTTTGAGCTGGACAAACCAAAATAAATGCCTAAAACTTCAACAGTTTTGTGTAAATTTGACATGTATTCTAGTTTTTATACTTAATCTTAATATTAAGATATTCGTAACATTTTTGTTACATTTCAATCAAAATATTTGAGAATGTAGAAATTATACTTATCTTTTTCAAGAACTACAATTATACCATTCCATATCAATATTCTTAATCTTTAATAACACTTAAAACACTTATTCTTCATCTTTAATAACACTTAAATCACCAAAATAAATGCCTAAAAATCCAAATGTTAATTTTGTCAAAAATGTATATCTTATATATAAGATATTATATATCTTATATATATATAAGATATTATATATCTTATATATATATATATATATATATATACAGTATATATATACAGTATATAGGATACATTAATGGTAGATCTGATATTTCACTGCTTCACTGCTTTAAAATGTACTCAATACCAAAATAAATAAATAAAAATAAATAAAATAATTGCTCAACATTAATAAGTGTAAAAATGTTCCACCAAAATAAATGTCTAAAAATCCAATTAATTAATTGTTAATTTTGTCTAAAATGTGCATCTAATATTTAAGTTTTTCCCCCACAAAAGTAACAAATTATATTTAAGATATGCTTACTATTTCTGTTAAATATCAAACAAAATATTTTTATAATGGAGAAATTACACCGATCAGTTTCAAGAACTACAACTATTACATTCCATATCAATATTCTTCATCTTTAATAACAATTAAATTAAGTACATTCATCATTTAAATATATTAAGTATATAATTTACAAATGCATGCACAGATATTTCCTCTTTTCAGATATTTTCAATCTGATATTTCACTGATTTCTCAGCTTTAAAATTTGTAAAAATGTGTACAAAAAAATAAGTGCACTATAGTTTTTAGAGTGCATCACATATTTTTATTAAGCCACGCCTGAGCTTGTTCTGGTGGGTCCGTTGTGTGTGTGTGTGTGTGTTTACGCAGTTAGCTGTACAACTCAGCTTGACCCAGAATAACAGGAGTGGAGGTCACCCAAACACTCAACACTCAGCCGACTGGCTGGACTCCACTCTTCAAAATAACACACTATCATGGGGGAACATTTGAACAAGGACGGCCAAGTGCGGTCTGCCGACTGGTTATGTGCTGGAAACATTGCCAGAGATGCATGAAATCAAAAGAATAGAACAAGCTGTGAAATAAATGTTGATATAAAGCAAGACATGCATGTAGAGTCGACACACACACACACACACACACACATTCACACAACAAAACAGTGGCATCCCGCTGCGAGGTTTCCCAAAAATAATCTCTCCAGGAGCTGCTGTGACCCTAAGCTGTCAAAAGCAGTCACTCCAGAGATAAAAGAACACATCTTCCTGAAACCTGAACTCATTTATCTTTATCTCAGCTGACGCTGTCACATCCAGAGCTCTACTGCAGAAAGACTTTCAGATCAGCTCCTGTGAGTCAGGCATGTTCGCAGGAGTCAGGGCGTGTGTGATCTGTTTAGTGGGTGACGCTGCCAACAGACACACAAACATGCACAAAAAAACTAGCGCAGCAGTACAGTAGCATAGTAGAGTGATGGTATTAGATGGTTATACTGCATATATACCATGGTATTTACATGATACTGTAAGGAATTTTCAAGAATGGTAGTACTTATTTTAGCACAATACAGTACTATGTAGTGTTCATTTCGTCAGCTATTTTCAATTTAGTCTCAGTCTTAGTCCCTTGGTAAAATGTCCTTGTTAGTTTTTATCATATTTAGTCAACCTTATCCTATTTAGTTTTAGTCAAGTTTTAGTCGACTAAAAGTCTCAACATTTTAGTCTAGTTTTAGTCCAAGAAAATCTAAAGTATTTTAGTCTAGTTTTAGTCAATGAAAACTTGACATTTTAGCAATAAGATTATTATTAATTAACCGTA
Source organism: Sinocyclocheilus rhinocerous (assembly GCF_001515625.1). Lineage (NCBI taxonomy): Eukaryota > Metazoa > Chordata > Actinopteri > Cypriniformes > Cyprinidae > Sinocyclocheilus > Sinocyclocheilus rhinocerous. Next base: position 95,043 of record NW_015626037.1, on the reverse strand, counting down.
CAGCAGCATTAATTTTGGCAGCCATTTTTAATTTAGTCTTAGAAAGTTTTTATCTTTTTGAATACATTTTAGTCTCATCTTATTTCGTCAACGAAATTGCATGTTGGTATAGTCTTAGTTATCGTTTATTGACCTTATTATCGTCTCGTCTTCGTCTTGTCTTAGTCATGGGAAAAAAGCTTGTCGACGAACATTTTTCGTCATAGTCTTCGTTAACGAAATTAACACTAGTACTATGTTTATAATATAGTCAAGTCACCTTCATTTATATAGCACTTTTTACTATACAGAACAGATACTAAGATACGATACAAATTGGATTCAGTTGTAAAACAGCTCTACAGAAGACAATGGTGACATTATTCAGCTCAATTCAGTTCAAGTTTTGTTCTCATCCGAAAGTGTCAGTGTAGTCAAATCATTAATATTACTGAATTTTAAGTGACTTTTAAACCCCAAATAAGCAAGCAAAAGGCGACAGTAGAGAGGAACCCAAACTCCTTCAGGTGACAGAAATGGAGAATAAAACATTTGGTAGAAACCAGACTCATGGGACTCTCAAAATTTAATTATCTAAAAAAATAAAATAAAAGTTATTTTATAATTTTAAGGTACAGAATCAGTTCAAGTTTTCAAGAACTACAACTATTACATTCCATATTAGTATTCTTCTTCTTTAATAACAATAAAAAAAAAAAAAATTTTATTAAAATGACCAAAATAAATGCCTATAAATCCAAAAAATTTATTATCTAAAATTAAAATTAAAGTTATTTTATGATTTTAAGGTATAGAATATTATTTGTGTTATTTGTCTATTGTGCAACAAAAAATAAACAATTTACAGGTGCAAGGTTGGATATTCTTAATGATTCTGATTGTATGCAATAGTGTCAGAAAGCACATAACACCCACAACTTTCATGCTTTGTTGCGCTCTCGTCTGCAGAATAAGGTCTATGTGAATTAAATTCCATGAAAATATATATTTTTTTATTTAATCTATTAAAATGTAATTAAATAAAACAATTTAATTGTACTAAATAATGTTACAAATAAATAAAATTAATATTTAATAGTATTAAATAGTTTATTTGAAATTTGATTAAAAATTTGATTTTTGTTTTTCTTATACAATAGATTATAAAATGTTAAACATTTAAAACCCACCTTCATTAAAAATAAAAAAATTTTACCACTAGATAACGATAACTATAGAATGTCCTGAGCAATTAAACATTTTTATAATATTTACATTTATGCATTTAGGAGACACTTTTATCCTAAGCAACTTATAAAAGAAGAACCAAAGCAAACTGAAGGAGTAACACATTAACAAAAATACTCAAAATATAACTAAAATAAAAACTAACTGTAGTGGACAAAAACTAAACTAAACTGAAACAAAAAATGAAATGAAACTGATAAACTGAAATAAAAATGAAAAACTACAATAGCCCTGCAGTATGATAAAGCATGGCAGTACAGTGTTGTATACTGTATAGCATTGTATTATTACACAGTGATGTACAGTATAGCACAATGCTGTATTGTACAGTACAGTACAATATATACAATACAGTGTTGTAATATTTAGTGCAGTGCGATAAAGTACAGTATAGTAACATTCTGTTATGCAATATAGTATAACAGTGTACTGTGGTATGATTTTGCCCATATGGTTCAATACAGTAGTGAATAGTTCAATCTAGTATGTTATTTTGGGCAGAATAATATATAGCAATGTAGTGTAGCAGTATGGAAAAGTACAGTTCTGTAGAGTGATTCAACATTCAATAACCCTAACAACATAACATCAAACATTAAGACCATCTGTTGTCACAACAAACCATACTTCATGTGGTCGAGCTTCACCAGCTCCAAACGCTTCGCTCTGATCTGGAGCAGAACCAACGCTGATTCTGACCACCAACCACACACCGAGCAAAGACACAGAGGAAATGTTCCCGAACACACGACTACTGCTCTCATTTCCTGCCCTGATGCTTCAGGGGAGCTAGAATCAATGTTTTCAATTTAACAACACATTATAAAGAGCAGTATAGAGGAAGCATACAGCTCGGAAAATAATCAGCCCCTGCGTGTCAGGGATAATCCAGATATGGAACAGGAGCGAAAACAGGGAGAACTGCATAATACGGGACTAATTAAATTCTTCCATTGTGAGTACACTTTGTTTCACTTTGCTAGGAGACATCAAATCGAGGCAAACATTCGCACAACTTTTTAACGGGGGGCTTTTGTGAAGATCTGTGATATGGAAATAATGCATTGCGATGAAAGGCAACAGTGGTTCTAGCCAAACAGCCTTCGGTACCTTCTCTCTATGAATAATGGAGTAATTGCTTTGTTAAATGGAGTCAATGTTGGCACATAATTCCAGCAATAAGAAAAGGTGCAAAAACAAGACTAATCCTCCCTTGATGTGGCCAATGAACATTACGCTGCACTGGAACTGACTTCAGGCATGTTGGTGCAATAAAACAAGGGGCAATTTTATGAGATGATGCTTCTAATATTAAAACCACCCAAGTGGACTGAGTTAACCTATGTCTGGTGAACTGTGTAGGAAACTTTTTCCTCGTCGAAGCAGAGACCAGGAGACGTTGGGATATCTTTCATACGGAAGTCACTCTTTATTGAGGACTCGCTGTGCGTCGCTGCAGTCATCCAAGTCTGACTATAGCTCAGTGTACACGCTCTTCCTGAGGAACGGGTTCTCCTTGTTCTCTCCAAGAACCTGCGGAGGACGAATGCGTAAGGATCTCTACTAATGCTAAACGTAAATTCAGTAAGACTGTTATTCATGTCGGCACTAATGATGTTCGACTTCGCCAGTCGGAGATCACTAAAAATAATATTAAAGAGGTGTGTGAACTTGCAAGTACGATGTCAGATGCTGTAATATGCTCTGGTCCCCTCCCTGCTTACCGTGGTCACGAGATACACAGCAGACTGTCGTCACTCAGTGGCTGGATTTGGACGAGATTTTGGGGCAGACCTGACCTGTTGAAAAGAGATGGTCTTCATCCTTCCTGGGGTGGTGCCGCTCTTCTCTCTAGAAATATGGCACTGGTCTTAGGGTTTGTATTTGTCCAACTGGGGCCCAGGTCAGGGCCAACCATCTACTAGCCACCTCACATCACAGAAATCAGTTAATTCTCAACTCATAGAGACTCTTTCACCTAGATACCACATACGATACGACTGTGTCTGTTCCCCGAACTAGCAAATACAAAAAACATCCAAAACAGTTTAAGGGTATTTAATTAATTTAATTCATATTTTAATTAATGTTTAACAATTAAAAACGGATATAATACAGATAAACACGTGATAAAGCTTGGCTTAATGAATATTTTATTTGTAAATTACATGATCAAAATGTAGATGTGCTATGTTTGACAGAAACCTGGCTAAAACCAGATGATTATGGTTTTAGCCATAATCATCTGGTTATGATAATATTTCCATTATTTCTCAGAGTTAGTGCTGGCTGCAGATAAAATCTTAATTTTTTGGCGATTTTAATATCCATGTTGATAATGAAAAAGATGCATTGGGATCAGCACTTATAGACATTCTAAACTCTATTGGGGTTAGACAACAAGTGTCAGGATCTACTCATATTCGTAATCATACTCTAGATTTAATACTATCACATGGAATTGATGTCGATGGCGTTTAAATTCTGCAGCAGAGTGATGATATCTCAGATCATTCTCTAGTCTTGTGTATACTCCATATAGCTACAGCTGCACATTCAACTCCTTGTTACAAATATGGTAGAACCATCACTTCTACCACAAAAGACTACTTTGTAAATAATCTTCCCGACTTGTCTCAATTCCTCAGCATATCCAATAGCTCAGAAAAACTTGATGTTGTAGCAGAAACTATGACTCTCTCTCTTCTAGCACGGTTGCTCCTTTAAGCTTATAGAAGATAAAGGAAAACAGTCCGACACCGTGGTATAATGAGCACACTCGCGCCTTAAAGAGAGCAACCCGGAAATTGGAGTGCAGCTGGAAGAAAACAAAAATAGAGGTATTTTGCATTGCATGGAGGGAAAGTACTTCCTCCTACAGAAAAGCCTTAAAAACTGCTAGATCTGCTGATGTATCAAATATTATACTCAACAAAACACATAAGCAAACCAGCCAGTGGAATCAGTTCACCTACATCTGATGAATGAACATAGGTTTAACTTACTAACTTTAAATAACTAAAATTCGACAGTTTTCTGATATTTGATATGCAACTGATATTTATATATGCATTTTATGTAAGGAATCTGCTATACAGTTATAAAGATCGCATTGATTTACATTACGAACTATCAGAATTTCATCCTTTTTTTTGGCCACATAAATATCAGCAACTATGTAACGATTCACCACGAGCCGGTTAAAAATTAATACAGATATGTCACGATTCAAATCGGTTGAGATGTTAAACGAATCGCGATACATTTGGGGGTGGGAGTTTATATAAATGTATCTCTGAGGGGAACTGACTGTCTTTAGAAAAGTTTAGATGATATTTCCTTTTCATCTCGTCTCTGTATAATTCATACTAAAGCAGCATTCATAAGCGCTGCGCTGCTTTGTTTACAGCGGTAACCAAGGAAACGCTGTATCACTGCTGTTCCATAAGCGCCACCTGCTGTCAGAGAGTGAATCTGCATCTCATTCAGAGCTTCTGCTCTTTGTTTTGTGCAGATGTTTTATGTAGTATGGTTTCACAAAACTAAAGTCAGAGCATTCTGTTTTTGATTTAAAATTTAAAATTATGCAATCTAATTTAGATTTAAATATGCAAGTGCTATATTAGTATATTATTATAGTGTTATATTTCAATTTCACAAAGAAATTTGCAGCATTTTGTCCAAGCAATAATAAAAGGACACCTTTTCATTTATAATTTGTCTTAAATCAAATTTTGTTTAGAAAAAACATGAGAAAATCGAATCGTGAAATCAGTATCGTGAATCGAATCAAATCGTGAGTTGAGTGAATCGTTACATCCCTATCAGCAACTGCACCAAATTGCATAGTTTTGCTCGGTTTCGGCATCTGAAAAAAAAAAAACACAGGTGTTTTTTTTTCCTCGAGTATATGCTCCATATTTTCATATCATTGTATATAATCTAAAAAAAGCCTAATGTATCACATATGATACTCAACATGCAAACCACCCAAGTGGACTCAGTTCACCTACAGTATGTCTGATGGACAAACATACCCTCAGCAGCGAAAATGGTAACACTTTTCTTGTTTTACAATACAAACTATCAGAATTTAATCTTACTTTTTGGCCATATAAATTTCAGCAACTGCAAGAAATTGCATCTTTTTGCTAGGTTTGGCAATCTGAATAACTGAGGTGTTTTTTATGAACTCCATAATCTCCTATACAATAGTATATGCATCATAAAAGCCTGATGTATGATAGTCAATAAAAACACATACTGTATGCAAACCACCCAAGTGAACTTAGTTCACCTACGTCTAATGGATGAATATATAATCAGTTCTTGGAGGAAACTACTAAAATTCAACTGTTTTCCATCACAAGCTCCAAATTTGTCAGGTGGGTCCTAAAAATAGCTTTCATTGGTGCTTCTGAGCATCTCTGTGAAGCTAAACCTGAAAGACCTATTAACCATCTGTGCCGTCCTTTCAGTTTTGTAAAAGGGTGTCTGCAATTTACTGGTCTGCAATTTAAGTCTAAAGGAAAAGTACAAGAACTTGATTCAACATCACGCCAATTGGACCACAGTTTAAGGTGGTTTAGTGTCTTGACGTACTTCCACGTACAATATTCACTTACTGGCAGGTTATGTTCAAAACAACTCAATCGTGTCCAGAATTGAAGGTCATTGACTGGGCCTGCTGCAGATGGGTGATAGAGATCCAGTCTGCAGTAATGACAATCCTTCTTAATGAGATCAGATTTAAAGGTGAGCGCACAGGCAGAGAGAAATCCGATAAACAGCTTAAAGGATGCCGGTGGCGGGTGTCTTAGCATACGCTAAAACCGACATCTCCTCTCTAATGATAATCCTGTCTTCTTCTAATTGTGCTGCATGCAAACGTTTAGCTGAGAGTTCAGAGATAGGACACATTAAAAGCCATTACATTTTCATTCATATCTGCAAAATGCTTCAAAGTATTGGTAAAAATTTAGTTTTCTTTGCCTTTTGATCTGGGAAAAAAGATTTTTTGAAGTAACTAAAGATTATTGGAGTATGTTTTACAAGAAAATACTATTTCTATTTCAACATTTCATGTTTAATTCACTGTTACTTGCCATTTCATTGTCATTATTTGAGACATTTACTAGCAAATTCTGACTGAAACTTTTTATAGGTAAATCCTACACCAATTTTTTTCATTTAGTCAAAAATCGAAAACCAAATAAAGTTTCTGTTATTAAATTTGGGTAATTGAGCTCAGTATGCTCTTCGCAGTATCATGTTTTCAGGTAATAAATGAAACTAGTAGCGGTAAAGTTCTTCAGCAACAAGCCACCTCTCGATATTTCAGCTGAACAAACTTTATATATTGCTATTCTAGAATTATTTTTGCTCACAGTGAAGTGTCTCCACACTGCTGACATGTTCACCTGTTGTAGTTTATCCATTTTTAGTGCATGAAATAGACACTGAAACAAAACACGTAATTGAAGAAGCATTAATTAAACCATTTCGGTCAATGATTTCTGCTTTCCCAAACTATTCCGGAAAAAAACGATAACAGGTTTTTTGTTTTTTTTCCTGTTTCAGATGAATATTTTCACCTTAGTGGAATATTTCGGCCATCTTGTCTTTGTTATATGTTGTTGTTATATAAATTAGGGATTGTGTGAAAAAGCAGCTAAAGGTGCGGTCACATTTACTGTTGCTTGGCAAGTTTTTTGCGGGTGAAAACCATTTCAATTGGAATTCACACGATTGAGAATTTTACATGAGAGTCAAAGATTACATCAAAAGATTTTACGCGTGTTCAAGCCGGTTACATGAATTCACTGCTTTGACCAACAGAAAGCTGCTTGTTTTGAAAGTGAGTTTTGTGTGAGCTGTGCTTCATCGTCACTTCACTCTTGACAACAGACATTGGAGCTTTTCCACCCACAAAATTTCGTGTGACTGCACATTCATGCTGAAAACTTCACCAATCTGCCACAATTTAATCTAGCTGTCATGGAGGCCAGCCAACAACGGATGATAGAGAGAAAAGTCTGTGCATCAACTTCAGCTCAAAACAGACATGAAATCACTCTAATTTAGGGAGAAACAAACAAAATGAGCACAGAGTGTTGTTTTGGAAGAGCAGGAGCTCTTGTTTATGTGGTAAGCCCGTAATCTCTTGCGGCATCCTCTGCTAGCCACAACTGTGTCACATCGCATCACTGCTGTGGCTGGATTTTTTCGAATATAAGTCTCGAATATAAAAGCCAGACAGAAGCACAGAAGACTCACAGAAGGCTCACAGAACAGACAAGAGAGTCTGAGAGTGGTTGAATACGGGATCTTATCCTTAAGCATGACAACACAACCTTTCGTAAACCGGAAACAGCTTAACGTGAAACCCATAGGTCTAACATGTCAACCCCTTGCACTTCTTACATGATCTTACCGGATAATAGCACTACTGAACACGGCCAATGGGTTTTGCAAAAGTTTTGCGGGTCACTTTCCTGCCTCTTTTCCTGCAGAACTTAAAATGCCATCAGTGAATCTATCATCCTTCTTCTGGTGTCACATGTGACCCAATTCAGAGCTCTCTCCTTCTTCTGCACCTACAGCTACAGATAAACATTGCTTTAGAGTTCAATTAAAACGCTGCAGTTGGAGGAGAAGCCTTTGACAGCTTCCCTACCCTTCTACCGCCCAATCACTCGCACATCCCTAAGGGCCGCTTGGCAGATGCGAGCTGACTGTTCACAAAGACAGCAAAGCATGGGCTTTCCTTCTTTCTTCTCTGAGGCTGAATATAAATGGCTGGGCCCAAGGGCCAAGTAATTCAGCTGATAAGGTTTTTGACACAAGCTCAGCAGTAATTTTAATGAACCCTGAGTAAAAAGCTTGACTTAATGGTGTCATAATGCAGCTATGGTAACAACGGTCATTTCAGAAAACATAAAAAAAAAGAAAAAAGAAAAAAAGAAACATTTGTAAGCAAAACTGAAGGCAGGGATCTGAGGTCTGTGTTATCAGTATCAATCAATATACAAATATTTAACTTTACTAACTTTATTTTGCATACCCATTAAACCAATACGATAACAATCCAACTGTATGTAAAATAAAGTAAAATATTTATAATAATAAATATTAATGGTAAAATAATGATAATAATAATAACAATTTATTATTATTAACTATATATAATAATTCTTATAAAATTATTATAAAATGCACACAAACACACACATACATATATATATATATATATATATACTGCTGATTTCAGGACACTGATTTCACCATGACCACTCCCTCTCCTTGGTCTTCAAATATGTCTGATATTAATTTAGCGACACTCTTATGGAAATATGATAATATTTTGGAATTGTCATTTAAATCGGACAAATTTTTTAACCGTGTGTCATAAATCAACATCTCAGGTACACATGCAAAACTGTATCGCACACGTGCTACTGTAGTACATTTATTCCGATTAGACCGATTTTTTGTGCACTGTACAGCCCTAACTAAACCAGTTACTGCTCGAGCTCCTCATTTAGCGATATAGGCTACTCCTCCTCAATTTCACGTCCGCTTTCCATGATGTTGCTCCGCACAGTCGCACACAGAAATATGTCAGCAACTAGACTTTATCGTTATTATCGCAGGAAGACTAATGCTTATCGTGGGGAGAATTTTTACCGGTATATCGCAAACGATAAGATATCGCCCATCCCTAATCTGTTATATGGTTTGCTACAAATAACACGTAAAACACACAGCGTTCGGCTAATGTATGTTTCTGTTGATGGATGCGCATTCTGGCTTCCCAGTACATTACAACAGCAGCGATGAAAAAAAAAAAAACGTGGACGCGCGCACAGGTGAGACCTGAACAGCACACGTTGATATCTGTTTAAACTAAACTCATTTAAGCTTTGCCAGTTTAAATATTTAAGAGCCAGAGGGCGCGCAGTGAGAAGATTTGTGCGTGTGCTCATCCGAAGCGTGCAAACCCGCGCCTCAGAACGCGCGCAAATATTAAGCTCTCTCTGAAGTATTGTGTTTAAATGGACAAATTCACACAAAAATTGTGTCAAAATGCCGACATAGCCAGCTGAACGTACAGTATCAGTGCACTGGATCAGTGCATTCTCTTAAAGTGACAGCAC
>NW_015626037.1:84789-85315 GCF_001515625.1 Sinocyclocheilus rhinocerous | reverse complement strand
CACTGCTCTTGATTGAATAACTTTTGTAACTTTAATAAAGATTCATCTTTAATTTATACAGTGAAATATGCAATGCCGTTTTACATTTCATTACTTAATACATTTAAAAACTAATGTTAGACCTGCCTAAAACAGTCTAACTGCAAGGGGTTGATTAATTAACAGACAGAAAATGGTTACATTTTCATAGTTTCTTTCTGATGAAGCAGAGCTACAGACAGGAGTCGAATTCATTCAGATATGAAGATCCCATCTGTTCATGTTCATTTGGAAACTCAATCAAACCGCTTGGGTGGTGCATGCAAACATGCCGTGTCCCATTGCTGCAATTCAAGAGTAAAAGATGAAGTGCAGTTTCTGAGTCACTGGCTACACCCAGGCCCGGATTGGCTAATCGGGAACACCGGGAGGATTCCCGGTGGGCCGGTCTGTTTTTTGGCCGGGAGGGCCGGTGTTGTCATGCCACTGGGTTGAACTGTTCCTAGGCTGCCTGCACTCATAGCAGCCCCACTCTTTTTATTTATTT
>NW_015626037.1:81198-84703 GCF_001515625.1 Sinocyclocheilus rhinocerous | reverse complement strand
AATGATGACGTAATTATCTTTGGACTCCCCTGACAGCGGAACCTTGCTAAAAAAAAAAAAAAGTAATTGTTGGAGATATGCGAGCAAAAAATAATAGATAAAAAATGTATAATAGAAAGCGCAAAGGCGGCACTGAAAAGGCCAGTAAAAACAAAACAAAACAAAAAACAAAGTGGGCCGGTCTGGCATGAAACTCCAGGGCTGAAAATGAGTCCCACTCCGGCCCTGGCTACACCCATTGGAAAAGCACAACTAACGACTGTTTCCAGACAGGTTTCTCAAACACTCCCCCTCTGAGCCTCTGTTTGGAAGAACATCTGGATTTAACAGACAGGAATGTTTACAAACAGCCTTTCACAGCATTTCAAAGGACAAGTTAGACAACACAATGTATCTGCATGACCTGCTCCTTTAAGAGTGAGGCAGTAAGAAATGAGACTGTGACCTTCTGAATGTGACTCACACTTTATACTCACGGCAAACATGACACAGACACGGGCATCTATGACTGCTGACTCCTCTGCACCAAAGCTTTCATAATCTAATTGAGAACAAAACTGAATGAACAGTGTAAGAATATTTGGAAAGTGCTGACCTTTTCCTACATGACATTTCCAACAAATTAGGTCAGAATTATGTAACAGAGGTTAACATCTGGCTAAAATCACACACTGCAACAACAGCTTGACTCGATATTACGAATGCAAGAAAATGTGTTATCTATTAAAAAATAATAATAACAATAAATAAAAAATAAATAAATATAATAAATGAATAAATAAAACAATATAATAAGTAAAATAACAATCATAAACATCAATAAAAATAATAAATAAATATTTTCTAAATAAGTGATCATTTGTGTTAAACCCAATGTATGGATTATGGAAGCCCGTTTCCGCCACTGAATAAAACAATTTAAAAAGGCAACTGCAACTTTTTATCTCACAATTCTGACTTTTTTCTTCTTCTCAGAATTGTGAGATATAAACTCGCAATTGCGAGTTATAAAGTCCAATTCTAAGGGGGAAACAGACTGATATTTTCTCAGAATTGCGAGTTTATTTCTCAGAATTGTAAGTTTATATCTCACAATTCTGATTTGCAAGATGTAAACTTGCAATTGCGAGAAAAAAAGTAAAATTAATGAAACTGAATAAAACTAATTAATAACTAAACATAAAATCATCGTTTTTCCTGTTTGTACTCTTTATGACCCTTTGACCTTTCTACAGTATAGTGATGTGACCTTTTCTGTAAAGCTACTTTAGAAAGCATTTGAGAGTCTTGATTTGCAGTATAAATATTGAAAAATCATTAGTTATTTTACATTTTATTTGACACTTTTCAATACCGTAAAAAAATAAATAAATAAATAAAGTAAAGTACAGCTGTTAATCTTGTTCTACCTGATCCAACCCTTAAAATTTACTTTAGACCAAAAAAAAAAACAACTGTTGACAACTAATTTCCTGCTCTAGAGGAACCATGAATCACCAACACTATAAGTCTACTGGTGCCCTTTTGTGTGAAGAGCATGGTGAGGAACGTTCTGGAAGAGCAGTCTCTTGCCAAGAGGCACAACTACACATGAACCAGGAGAAAGTCAGAGTCTTTGGGAAGAGAGATAAGCGTGTGGGATTAAACCGGCATGAAGCCTCCTTCTGGAGTCTGGCTCATCCCAAAAATGACTCACTCTACCGGTAAAGCCTGTGTCCTCTCCGGGACCAGCCTACCAACCTCTGCTCCACGCTTCCCACCACGGCTGCTATGTGAGGGAAGATCAGAAAGACCACGTTTCATCATTCATGGGGGCTGTGTATTGACGTAATCCCACACAAAATGTAAAACATATTTTAGCTATAGAAAATCGCATGTAATACCAAAATGTCTCCAAATCGAGACCATCCAATTCAGAGAATGAGCTAATGCTGTACATACAGTGACACTTTACAACTTTCATGAATAATTTTAATTTTAACAAACATTACATTAACATAATGCTTACATAATAAATTATGTAATGACAAACACATTGTTACTTCACAGTTAAAAATGTATTCAATTTGTAACAAATGTCATTAAACTTCAACATATTAATATTTATTATTTTATATGATGAATAGCCTATATTACACAGAATTAAATAGAATAAATATTTAATATTAATGAAATATGAAATGATTCATATATTTTCATATATACTCATTTATGTACATGAACTGCTGATCTCTTAAGCATTATAAAGTTTTGAATGATTTATTAATGAAAGTTATTACAAAACAGGGAGAGAGAGGGAGTAAAAGGATTTGGAAATGTCGCAGGCCGGACTCAAAGTTGAGTCGCTGCATGAGAACCACAGTTAACCGCTGCACCATGGCTTCATGGTGAAAACAGATTCGTCAGTGATGAAACCAAACAGTCAAGAATAGTCAAGACTACTCTAAATATTGGTCTTTGGTGGTTATGGACCAGATTGTAATAAATGTGAGATTTATACTGAAATACATTACTCAATCAGTTAGTCATTACTGTAAAATAAACCCGGAAAGAGTGATAAGAAACTTGACAGGAAGTGTAGAAAACCCAGCAATACAGGACAGGACATGCAGGACAGGACAAATACAGAAATAAATCCAGAACAATTAGGTCACCTCTGATGTTCCAGGCTGCAGAATCACACACACACACACACACACACACTCAGGACTCTTCCATTTCTATACACTCGGTTCCTTGTTCTCTTGTTTCCATGGAAACACACCTCTCAATTCTCTAAGGATCAATGGAAACTATGAGGCTGTGATAATGGGCTATTTTAGTCTATTAGATAGTCAATTTGATAACTGCTAAAAACTGCTAAATAAAGCACGTCATCTACATACACAAAATCACACACACACACTTCATTGGAGGCTTGTGTTTTTGTGACTACTAACCTCAACCCTCTACATTGCGAGTAAATCACTCGCATATGCGACTAAATCTTCACTCTGGCGACTAAATGATGTCTAACATTAGCCAATGGCTAATAAATTCTCAGATTTTACTCGCCAGTGTGTGAGTTGGAGGCTGAGTATAAGTTTAGCTCAGATATATTTTCACTCGCCGAACACTCTCTGACTGAGCGTATCAGAGTTTCTCTCTCCGTCAAGCGATCTGTGCTGTTTTTCAGTTCATCTAAATGGATGCGCAGCGCACCTGTATTTAACGTACCGTAAACTCTAGTGTGAAGCGCACGACTCGCCGTCGCTTTGTTTCACAAACACACACAGCGAGAGAGGGAGAGAATTGACGCGCTACCTATGCGCGCTACATGTAAACGATATTCTTTGTTGTATTTTGCTGTCAAAATAACGGAGTTCCTATGGAATTCTTCCGCTTTTAAGAACTACCGCTTTCTCCAGTAGCGGGCGGAACTAATGCGCAAACGGCAATCTCATTGGCTGGCGCTCACCTATTATCGTCCCTGTTTTGATTTCAGCAAATCAGTTCGAGCGAACAC
>NW_015626037.1:65191-80888 GCF_001515625.1 Sinocyclocheilus rhinocerous | reverse complement strand
CTCCAGACCCTTCAGATTTCCAGCTGCATGTTGATGCTTCTCCTCTTCAGTTCACCACACTCATTTTCTATAGGGTTCAGCTCAGAGGACTGGAATGGCCAGGGCAGAATATTCGTTTTGTGCTCAGTGACCCATTTTTTTTTTATTTGGATGTTTGTTTTTGGATCATTGTCCTGTAGAAGATCCAACCATGGTGCATTATAAGATTTCTAGCATGGACAGTCAGTTTTAAATTTTTTATCTGTTGCTATTTGATAGAATCCACGATGCCATGCATCTAAACAAGATGTCCAGGACCTCCGGCAGAAAAATACACCAACATTAAAGATCCAGCAGTATATTTCATTGTACACATGGGGTACTTTTTTACTCCTGTGTGCACCAAACCTATCTTGAGTGTTTGCTGCTAAAAAGCAAATTTTTTTGTTTTTATCTGACCATAGAACCCAGTCCTGTTTGAAGTTCCAATAGTGTCTGGCAAATGAATATGCTGGACTATGCTTGATTTTTTTTCTTGAAAACCTCCCAAACAACGTCTGGTGTAGGTGCTCCTAAACAATTTTTTTTTAGGCTTTCTGACCCCAAGACTCAACTAATCTCTGCTATTAAATAATACTTGATTATCATATTATAATGCTTGACTGACTGATGTTAAGAGTGTACTTTCAGATATTTAAAAACTGTGCCATTTTACAAACATTTTCATGTACAGTCGTGGTCAGAATTGGCACCCTTGGTAAATATGATCAAAAAAGGCTGTGAAAATAAATCTGCATTGTTAATCCTATTGATCTTTTATTTAAAAAAATTTACAAAAATATAACCTTTCATTAAAGAATAAGAATTTAAAATGGGGGGGAATCTCATTATGAAATAAATGCTTTTCTCTAATACATGTTGGCCACAATTAATGGTACCCTTTTATTCAATATTTTTGCATCAACCTTTTGCCAAGATAACAGCTCTGAGTCTTTACCTATAATGCCTAATGAGTTTGGAGAACATCTGACAAGAGGCCAATGGCGATTCAATTGCCAAGGTGTCCGTAGAGGGTTGAACCTGAATTATGACCTATATATGCTAAAGCAATATAAATGACCAGATCTATCTATCTATCTATCTATCTATCTATCTATCTATCAGTGTTGTTATTGCTAACTAAAACTAAAGCTTTTAAAAAATATTTTTCAGTAATATATAAAGCCAATATAAAGTAACATATAAATATTAGATGCAAAATGTAAACTTAAACCTAAACAAAAATTAGGATTGTTGCCATGGCAACTAACTGAAATAAAATAAATTTAAGTTGAATTACTAAAAATACAAAAACTAAAACAGAAATAAAAATAAATGAAGGCTATATATATATATATATATAAAACAAAATTACTAAAACTTTATAACTAAAATTAAAAAAAGAACTAATTCTAAATGCTAATACTTTAATAGTATAACAATAATAGTAAAATAACACTGCTATCACTCTCTTTCTATTATAACTACCATATTTCTTTTCTGTTTCCGTCATTAAAAGCCCAATTTCTCTTTCTCACACAGACTGACAATTATTTGAACACACACCCCGACAGAGTCTTAATTTGTCTGTACCACAAATTTGCTCGTTCACACGTAATTGCATGTGTGTGAGGCTGCAGGCTGCATATAAAAACTGTCAGACTACTACAGGTGTAGGTCTCTCATTTGCTCACCACACACACCAACACACCCAACACCCACTCAACAACACACACACACACACACACACACATACACACAGAAAAAATACTAATGTGCACAATCTCTTTTCAGGAGTGCAGTTAGAGAGGTCAAGGAGAATCCGCTTGTTAAGTTGTGACGTAAAGAATGCTGAATGAGGGAGAAAACACAGAAATAGAGGAGTTACAAAATGTGACAAGTTGATATGAAGTGAAAGTTTTACAAAATGCTAACAGAGACCAAAATCATTCACAGTCCTCTCACCAATACAGTGAAAGTGGATGGGGATCAGTGGCTGCTAAACCCCAAAAAGGACAAAAAAATAAATAAAAGCCTGACAAAGCATATAAAAGTAGCCCATACTACTCATTACTTCAGCCTTTTTCAAGTCTGAGGAGTGAAAGACCGGTGCTGAAAGAGGGGGTTTCATGACCCTTTAGAAAAGGACTAAATATCCTGAGACACATTCACAAATAAACACACACACTCCACCCAATCCCACTGGCTCAAATGAACACCTCACTTTTCTTACAGCTATGACGCAATTAGACACACACACACACACACACACACACACACACAGGTTCCCATCTCACTGAAGGGTGTGTCATGTTTAATGAGTGACCTTTATATAGCTAGCATGGTAACTTTTGCCATGATGAGAACCAAAAAAAATTTCATAAATTCACCAGAATTTTAAACTCTTGAATCCAAATTTGTGCAGTAGCTATAGCTATAGCTATAGCTATAGCAGTTATACATATCTTTTTTATAGCATGAATTTTACATGGCAAACGTATGAAAATCTGCTATTTAACACAAAGATAGCTAATGGCTTTTTAAAATTAAATTGATGACTGATTTAATGTTGACGCTTCCATCAGTCACACTTAATGTTGTACAAAAACCTGTGAAGCAGTGTAAAATCAAGCCAAATCACCTATCAGTGTTTCACTGCACACATTATTTTCATGATAATTATTCACATTTTAAGGTTAACAGCATTTTTTCTTTTCTTTTTCTTTTTCTTTTTCTTATTTTATTTTGTGCATTACCTTAATGATAATTTGGGTTTGCCAGGCATGAAAAGAATATCACAAGGCACAAAAACATGGAATCAGTTTTTTTAAAAAAATTTTTTTATATCCTTGCAGAAAGCATTTGCACTTTATAAAAAAGGCATTATTTTCATGACAATTAATCAAATTTTATGCTTAATTTTTTTTTTGCACTACAGTAATGAAAATTTGAGAGTTAAAATTAAGTTAAAATTTAAATTAAAAACTGCAAAAAAAAAAAAAAAAAAAAAAAAACCTTCTTCAACATAAACATATGCTTATTCAACATGATCTTGAAAAAACCTTGAGAATGCATTACTGATGAAAAACACATCTACTCCAAAGACCACCAGCAGAGAAACTATTGGAGGCTAATAATGTTCTCCTAAAACCCCCACAGCTATGCAGGGACAGAAAAACAGCAAGGAGAGAGGGAGACTATATACGATTCACTCTTACACACTAATGAGAGCATATTTGTCTGTTTGTAAGATGTTACAGTTGAGTCATGCAGATTAAAGGGTTTTACTTAAACAAATTTGAACACAAAACAACTTATGAATATTTACCTTTAACTTATATTGCAATTGATAGATGGTACCCTCTCTTAAAACTAAATACAATTCAATTAATTTGTAAAAATTTAATGATGAGTATTCTTGTTTTAAAGTATTATGTACACTACTGTTTAGGGTTATTAAGAATTTTTTGTTTTTATTTTTGAATGAAATTAATACTTTTATTCATCAATGACGCATTACATTGATTAAAAGTGATAATAAAGACATTTTTAATATAAACATTTCTATTTCAAATAAATGATCTATTCATCGAAGAATCACAGTTTCCACAAAAATGTTGAAAACTGCTTTGTTGTCATCACAGGAATAAATTCTATTTTGAAATATTTTAAAATCGAGAACAGTTCTTTTAAATTGTAATAATATTTCACAATATTACTGTTTTTACTGTATTTCTGATCAAACAAATGCAGCCTTGGTGAGCTGTCTTTCAAAAATATAAAAAAACTTTTGAACAGTATGGTTTCCTTACTTAAAAAGAAAATCATGCAGCAAAGGCAAAAATGTGGTGAGGAGCAAAGAATACAAGAATAAAGACATGGACAACATCAAGACTAAAACAGATATTTTGCCTGTTTAAATATATTGCCTGTTTTGTTTTACAACCTCCTTTTGAACTGTCTGTGTGTGTGTGTGTGTTCACGTGTGTTACACAACTAACTGCTGTCTTCAACTTCATATGTGGGTGGATCAGAAGTTCAGAGACGTTAGTGACGTAAAGGAGAGCAGGAGGAATTTCCACACCTCCCAAAACCATTGACAGGATTTAACGGCAAACCCTCAGCGGCACGGCAGTGTTTCTCCACAAATGCTTTTAACAGTCTTACTTCAGGATAAATGGAGGATAAGCTCCAGAATTTTAAACGTCTCTTACACAAACACACCAAGCGTCGCCCTCTTTCTGTAACCATTCCTCAATCTGACCGAAATAAATACAGACGTTTCACTCAACACAAGCTCCAGGCACACACACACACACACACACACACACACCAGGGGAGCAGGTGCCAATAACAGGTCAAGCCTGGAGCTCTGTCTGCTGAATAATAAAAATAACAAGGGAAAAAACATGACAGAAGAAATAAACACTGATGAGGACCAGCAAAGATCTCAAATGGAATTTCATACTTAATTGTATAAGGAAAATCTGACATAGGCTTAATCTTACAATGAAAATTATACAAAGTAGAAGGGATTATATGAAGACATTTAATCATTTCAAGTTACTTAAAACACTTTTTTTGCTGTAAGATAGAGTTTAACCAGTCATTCTGTAAGCAGTCTGTCAGACATCTGTCACAGATGCTGCGCATTAATCTCTGTGGTTGACGGTTTTATGGTTCTTTTCAAATTAGTTATCAAAAGCCCTTCTTGATGCATCTTTATAAATGCGTATGGGAACGCAGACGGATAAATGAGTTTTTCTCATCATCTGGGACCAATTTTCTGTCATAGGCTACGAATTGGATTCTATGATGACATTGATTCATTTAGAAAAGGTTAAGTTTGGCGCAACTATTATTCAGTTCAATTAGCAGGTGAAAATATAAGCATATTGTAAGTGACAGTTTGCTGTTTGCGTGCATGATTTTTACATATTTGGACACTTAAAGGCATAGTTCACCCAAAAATGAAAATTTGCTGTTAATTTACTCACCCTCAGGCCATCCAAGATGTAGGTGACTTTTTTCTTGAGTAGAACAGTAAAGAAGATTTTTAGCTGAAACTGTGGTCCTTGGTGATTCATAAAAAGCAAGTCAGCAGCTACTGGCACTTGAGAGTAAAAAAAAACCCCGCATATACAGGCAAATTAATACATGTGGCTCATGATGAAATATTGAGGTCTTATGAAGCGAAATGATTGGTCTGTGCAAGAATCTGAACATTATTTAACAACATTATATTGTAGTCCATAGCCTCAGACAAACAGGGGAGTCTGATTCTTTTCTTTCAGACAGAAAGTGAGTTTTGATTGTGTAACTTGTAGATCTGTGCTGCTCGAGCTACAAACTGTTTCAGACGGTTCAGTCCGATTCGGTGAACTGGTTCAACTAGTTCACCAAAAAGAACCGGTTCAAAAGAATGATTCGTCCATCACTCCGACTGTTTGCCTGAGGCTCTGGATTACAGGTAATAATTTTGTAATTAATGTTCAGTTTCTCACACAGACCGATCAATTAGCTTCAAAAGACCTCAATACATCTTCAGGAGCCACAGGTATTAATTTTGTGTTCCCTGATATGCTTTTTTTGACTTTCAAGTACCGGTAGCCATTGACTTGCATTTTATGAATCACCTACAGTTTCAGCTAAAAATCTCCTTTATTTTTCTACTGAAGAAAATGTCACCTAGATCTTGGATGTCCTGAAGATAAGTAAATTCACAGCAAATTTCCATTTCTGGGTGAACTATTCTTTTACTTAAAATACTTAACACTTAAAAATGTTGGAATTCCATTGCATATAGAGCAAAATATCAAATTACGTGTCTTGGGTAAACAAATTATACTGATTAAATGATTAACTATGATCATAATCCAAACTGCTAAACCCCAAAAAGGACAACAAATCACACATTCATACATACATCAATTTAATAAATAAATAAAAGCCCAACAATCATTATAAAAGTAGTCCATACTACTCATTACTTCAGCCTTTTTCGAGTCTGTGGTGTAAAAAGTTCAGTGCTGAAAGAGGGGGATGAACTATGAACATGATCCAAACTGCAAAAAAATACTTCATAATTAGTCTTCTTTAATTTTTTTCTAGTAAGGAAATTATATTAAAATGATTCAAATAATATATCTTATATAATATATATAAGATGAAATGCACCTTTTTACACTTGTTATTAACTGATACTTAATTACAGTCCTAATATCTTAACTGCACAATTATTCAAAAATTCTCATTAGAAACAGGATTTTTTGCACTGCACTAATATTTCACAACAACGAAGTGACCATTTACTTCACATCCTCATTTTTTAACAGCAAATCTATTGTTTTGCCACTTAACACCAAACTTGTATAATGCAATGATATTCATACAATGTTAGTGTGACTTAAGTGTCTAAATATATTTTTTGGCCATTTTTAATTAACATGACCAAAGTCACTCCAGAGCTTTGTGTTTGACACGAGGCAACATGTGGCTGGTGGTTTTTTCAAATTTTCATAAACTGACGCAGTTTTACAGTCTCAACCTTGCAGTTCACCCATCTTGTTTGATGTCGCTCTGCTTTTACGTAAAACCTAGAGGAAATACGCATGACCACACACAACAGTCTTTATTAAACGACACATGTGCCACACAGAAAATAGAGAATCACAGTTTATTAAAGGCCAGACCTTGGATGACACAGCGTGTTCTGCTGACGGAGCACACTTTTTATATGAAATAATATTACGAGTTAAAATAACTGTTTTTTTTTTTATTTGAATATATTTTTAAATGTAATTTATTCATGTGATGACAAAGCTGAATTTTCAGCATCATTACTCCAGTCTTCAGTGTCACATGATACTTCAGAAATCATTCTAATATGCTGATTTGCTGCTCAAAAAATAAATAAATAAATAAATAATATATATATATTATCAGTGTTGAAAACAATTGTGCTGCTGAAAATTTATGTGGAAATTGTAATAAATTTTTTCAGGATCCTTTGATAGAAAGGAAGTTCAAAAGAACAGCATTTATTTGAAATAGAAATCTTTTGTGTGTAACAATTTATTATTTTGATCAATTTAATGCATAATTGCTGAATAAATGTATTCATTTCTTGAAAAAAAAAGAAAGAAAACTGACTCCAAACTTTTGAGTGGTATACACAGTGATTATAGATGTACAAATTCTTCTTTAAATGTCCTTTGTAAGTTCATTTTAGGAGACATTATAATATTCACATGTTCATTTCTGAATTAATTTCCTCTCTGTTCTTGTCCAACAGATGGAGGTGTATTTTTGTTTCAGCACTCTCAAAATATCTTTACTAGGATCACGTCATGAAACAGACGACAGTGACGCACGTGTAAAAACTTGCTGAATGGAGTGTGATCTAGTGAGAAATGTTCAAATATCACATTACTCACATTCACACACACACACACACACATATGTGGTTGCTGTGCTGCAGGAGGAGATGATGGTGTTGCTATGGTGACATGTCTGTATGCAGCAGGCTATGCCACATGGCAATGAAGTGAGTGACCGGAGAGAGAGAGAGAGAGAGAGAGAGAGAGAGAGAAAGAGAGGGATGTCATAGTGGCTTATAATCACACACTCACGTGTCGACACACACAATGACAAATCACACACACACAGAAAGAGAGAGAGAGTGAGGCAACTGCTCATAAACACACTTAACCCACCTTTATAGACACAGCTGAGCAAGCAAAAGGGAAGCAATGAAGCTAATTGCAATTTAGTATTTCAATAATCCAAACTTTTGAGGAACATTTCTTTATAAAAATGTTGTGAAGCTTTGGAAATGTTACACCCCTAGTGGCGTAATCTATACTACAGTAGTTATAAAAAATCACAGCTAAGCATGTTTTACATAAACTACTTACAGAAATACCATATGGGTGAGCGATATGACACAATTTTATTGCCTCCATGTGACTATATTAGATTATTTAAAAAATGCTATCCATACAAAAAATTATATAAAAAATATCTATCTATTTTATATTTATTTCCTATTTTTATTTTATTTTTTTATTTTGGGGGGTGTGGGTCGTCTTGGAAAATGTTCTCAATCTTTTTACTTTTTTTTTTATGAAACAATTTAGTTTTTTTTTTTTTTTTATGAATATTTTAATTTTTTTCCACCAAACTGCAAGCGAGGATTCATGCACAACATCATGACTGAGTCAAAAATTATTTTTTCTTCTTATGTTTTGAGTTTCTTATGCTCACCTAGGCTGCATTTATTAAATGAACAATAAAGTAAAAACAGCAATATTGTGAAATATTATGATTCAAAATAACTGATTTCTATTGTAATATATTTTAAAATGTAATTTATTCCTGTGATGCAAAGCTGAATTTTCAGCATCATTACTCCAGTCGTCAGTGTCACATGATCCTTCAGAAATTATTCTAATTATTTTCATATATTTTTTTATACATTTATTATTTATCACAGTTGTGCTTCCTAATATTTTTGTGGAAACAGTGATACATTTTTCTTTTCAGAATACTTTGTTGAATAGAAAGTTCAAAAGAACTGAATGTATTTAAAATAGAGATCTTTTCTAACATTATAAACTTCTTTACTGTCACTTTTGAGCAATTTAATGCATCCTTGCTGAATAAAAGTATTAATTTCTTAAAAAAAAAAAAAATCTTACTGACCCCAGAACATTTGAACGGTATTTGGATTGAGAACAAAACTAAAACTTAAAAACTGACCTATGACTGACCTCTTCTTAAAAGCTTATAATCTAATGAAAGAGACATTATTGACTCAGACAGACAAATGGATTTCTCTGGACTTATTTTCATCCTGATGTTGAACATTAGAGGATCTAGCCTCAGGAAACTACTGCTGTTACAAATGTTCTTAATTTAGCAGAAGCTTTCTTATTCAAAGTGACTTACAGTAGACTTACTACAAGGACAATAAAGGTAATGTCTCAGCTGGAATAGTGACAGTTCATGCATCGGCACTGGTGGGGTTTCAATGAGCTGCCCAGATCTTAAACCACTACGTCACCATGCTAAGAATACTGCTGCATCTACTGCTGTTCTTCCATTCACAGTCTATGTCTCAAAGTGGAGTGTCTGGGTGGGCCTGAAACGCTTCAGGCAAAAACAATGTAACTCTCTATTCATTTGTCAGTGTCTTTGAAAACGTGTCAGAGGAATTACAGCCATCATAAGAACCGTATCATCTCCTGTCGGGCTCAAGAGATAAAACTGCCGCTGTAGAAGGAGCAGGCAAAATCTCAGGATGAGCGTGAGATAAACCTCAGGAAAAGCCTCCCCACAACAGAGAGGAGAAAATACAGCCCGGTTACCATTTAAAATCCCCTTGTAATTAAAACATTATGATTATTACACTGGCTTTCGCTCTACATATTCAATGAGATTAAGCGCTGCCTCCAGACAATTTGGCCATGATATAATTTCACAGGCTTTTTTCACAGCTGCAGACTGTGAAACCTGAATTTAGCAGCATTCCTGAAACGAAACACAAACAGCGCGAACCCGAAAACACACAATAGTGCTCTGGGATCAGCAAGAGGGTCTGTAAAAAAAAAAACACTTCTAGAATTGAGATAAAACTTGTGGATATTTAAAACAGTTAGCAAACTAAAATATATGCAGATTAATAGTCATAAAATATGTATAAATGTTACTTGGGTAACATTTAATTGTTTTAAGTGCTTTAAATAATTATATTAAAAATAATACTAGAGTTTTATCCGGCTAACAAAAATATGTTCTAAAAATGGTTTGTTTTGTTGAAAATTTCATTTTTTAATGTTCTCTGAAATTTCAGTTTTTCTTGTTGTTTTTTTAACAATTTTTTTTATATGAACATTAAGGGAAAATTCTATTGTATCATTAATCATTATGGGAATGTTACTTTTGAATGTTCTCTAAACAGTCTGAAATAAAAATCTCTTGAACGATTTATAAATAATGTTTGTCTGCTAATGCTTTGAGAACATTATTAAAGACCACATAACTTTAATGTTACTGGAAGAATGTTTTTTTCAAAACTTTGAGAGAACCTTGTCAGAACATTCGGAGTACGTTCCAAAAATATCAAATATCACACAGACCAGTAACCGAGTCTTTGAAAACATTTCTGATCAAGAATAGAGTTAAAATGACAGTTAAAGACAGTTAGCAAGCTGTTTACTTAAAATACACACAGGTTTAACTTCATAAAAATACAGTCTAATTCAAGCTAAATTCAACAGGGAGTGAGTGTTAATCTGTTTTCATCCAGACATGGTCTTGCTGTGAATGGAATATCAATATTGATCAGACAGGTTCATATCCGTATTGATCAGTTATTCAGGCAGGTGCTGATCTTAAGATGCCACCTGCAGTTAGACTGATGAACTACATCCACCTCTGAAGCATTTTACATTTACAGTATTTTAACTCATTTGTAGATTCTTTTAACCAATGTAACTTAACAGTGCATTTAAAGTATGTGTTACGAGTATGTGTGTTCCCTGGGAATCGGACCGATGACTTTGGCATCACCAGCATTAAGCTCTACCAGTTGCAGGAGCTTTTTGTTTAAATGACTATTTGAATTTTTTATTAATATAAAAAAATCATGTTCTCCGACATGCTAATAACTGCATAGAGTTGTGAGAATGACAGTATATATACAGGAAAGATTAAATTATAATTGAATATGTCTAAGTTAAGAGAATAATCTCAGAATAAAGCCTTGTGTAGATGTTTCAGATGAGGCCGAACTAAATTAAATCCAGAATCAAATTAAAGTTCAAAACAGCAAGATAAAAAAAATAAAAGGACATCTATTAATATGCAAATTGCATGCAGTGGGGTTCCAAACTCAGAGATGTTGTGAGAGATCTACTATGAAGCACCAGGGGGCAGCACACAAACAGTGTTCATACCTCAAACTACTCAAACTAACTCCAGTCTATTAAACAAAAAAGTAAAGATACATACAAATGTGAAATAATGAATAAGGTGTTGTAGTATTTACATTATGTCCTACTTATATTCACAGAGTTTGGCTAGATTGTTAAAACACTGACTGACTGATTATAGATTTTTAAAATAAAGTAAAGTGAATGTACAAGAACTAAAAGTGGCTAATATATATATATATATATATATAGATTCTAATATACTGTAAAAACAATAAACTAAGTAGATTTAAAAAAATACTTTGTACATGATCTTATGATCCACATCATTATTCAAGAAAAGGGGAAAAATAGCAAAACATTTTTTTATAATATTACGATTATTATTCAATATTTTTTATTATTATGATAAAAATTGAATAAATAAATAAAAAGTCAAAAATAAATATAAATTTTGATTTAAAAAAAAAAAGTGAGGCTAGATTTTTGAAAATAAATAAAAAGTGCTATGCATACAAAAAACAAGTGTTTTTAATATGTCAATTAAATTAATTTAATTTTTTTGTGTGGCTTAACAAAAACAATTTTTTATTCATTCGTGAAAAAATCTTTTATTATTTCTTTTAAAAAAGAAATGATTTTGCTTTAAAATATTATTAATATTGCAATAAATAAATAGATAAATAAATAAATGTAAAATTAGATTTGTCTTGCATATGCAAAACTGTGAATGGTTGCCAGGGTGTTGCTATGTGTATACTACTTTTTAAAAAGCCTTGTCTCTATGATCTTCTAGTCTCTAGATATGACTCAAGTCCTTTCTTCAACACAAGTCTACTGAAGGTTCTGGCCCGGTGTATTGTCCGCCAGCTGAATATATTAAGTATGACTGCTTCGAAAACTCAACCAGCCACATAATTTGAAGTATCATTCATCTATGTAGCACAAACAGTGTGAGATGAATTAACCCTAAGTATGAGCGACAACACTGGCCTTTCAGATGGTGGAGAGGAGATCCTTGAAAACGGGTTCTTACACCCTAAGTAGCCCCCCAAAAATCCCAACTCCTTCATTTCTTTTCTACCTTTGAAAACCAAGATGCATTTAAAAGAGTGCAGTATATTTATCTTCCTTTCTCTTGTTCTTCCCATCTCTCTTTTTCAGACCTACATTCTTTTCACTGCAATCCAAGCAGAAAGGAAACATTGAGAGGGAGACGAGGGCCAGAGGAAGAGGTGGGGTGAAACCAATTAAAAGACTACAAGTCATGCTCGAACAGGGCAGGCTTGATCGGTGGTGCGAGCCGGAGACGTGGCCTAGGAAACCCTTCAAACGCAGGGGAGCAAAAGTTGCGTAAAGGAGAGGAGTGTGTGTGTGTGTGTGTGTGCTTGGCGGAGGGGAAACTCATTAAGCTGGGCTGCAGATAAGAGCCTGTCACAGTCAATGAGTCTGTATACAAAGGAGTGGATAAAGAGCATACAGCAGTTTTCAAGGGGAAAAGATGATGAAAAGGGGTTGGTGGGGTGAGTAAAGGGGCAACGCAGGAGGAGAGATGTGTGAGGAGAGACGGCTGTGGAACAAATGTCTTGAAAAACCAAATGATATTAACAAAGAGGAAATAAAAGAGCAAATAATGTCTTATTTCAATTGTTACAATGATTTTTGCTGGTTAGAATTATAAAATTAGTCCCACATAGTAGAGTTGAACAACTAATCAGAATAAAATTGAAATTGTGATAAAGTGGGAATATAAAAAATATTTTATATGATTTAAATAAACTATTATTATTATTATTATTATTGTTTTATTATGATTATGTAATTGTTATAACTAAAATTATTATACAAAGTCAAAATTAATACTATTGTCATATATACTGTTTGTCTGTAATATATATATATATATATATATATATATAAACTTTTTTTTACAGAAAATAAAAAAAATCATAATAAAATAAGAAGATATATAAATAAAATAATTTTTATATTATTGTTGTTTTATTTTGATTCACGTTATTATTAGATTCAAATATTAAACAAAATAAGAAATATTACTATTGTACAATTTATCTGTGAAATAACTAAATTAAGGATTTAAGAATAAAATAATCATAAAACAATAAAATATAATAAGAAGGGCAACATATAGAAATAAAATATGATTATTTTGATATTGACTTTTTTATACTAAAGTAAGAAATATTACTATTGAAATAATATATTAAATTATTCATTAAATCATTATTAAAGCTATTTTTTAAAATACATTTTAATTCACCATATTTGACATTAATTTTCAACAACTGGTCAAGAATCGTCACACTTAGGCAGGAAGTGACATGCAAAAATTGCAGCTTTATGGGTAGCAGCTTATTTATTCTGTTAATGTAGGATCAGGGCTTGGGCTAATTATAAAAAAAAACTTGATTTCAAAACAATAGAGGCCAATGGAAAGCCAACACTGATATAAAAACTGTTGTGTGTGTATGCTCTGCTTAATGACACTAGCACTTTTGCTCAAGGCAGAAGACGTGGGAGAGAGATGTGTGCCAATGACAACGCCATTAGAGTTTGTGTGTGTGTGTGTGTGTGGCTATAATAAGGTCATTACGGTTGATACAGAGAATATCAGCACATGACTGAGTGGCAGAGAGAAAAAGATGTACACACACTCACATGCACAAACTCATAATAACTGTGAGTGTCAAGATGTGTCTGATGTGGCAGACAGAACGATCCGTTTGTGTGGGCTCAGTGTGAGTTACAGTGTGAGTGGGCTCAGTGTGAGTTACACACGCCACAGGAGCTTTCGCAGGAGATGTCCTGCTGATCAAAACAGCAATATGTGCCCAGACACACATACACACACACACACACACACACACACACACACACACACAAAGATGAGTTTGGGAATATTCATATTCTGCTCTCTTGCCATACTTTTTAACAACCAGATAATAATCATAAACAACCAACTTCAACCAGTTATCAACCATAAATATGCAGCTTCAAACAGCTACCGACCTTAAATCACAATCTCAACTACCTAATGACTATACATGATTAAATTAAAATAAGCAAATGACTATACATGACCATCATCAACAAACTAATGACTATAAATGCTAATGGCCAAAAACAACCCGCTTGATTCTGCTTATAGTCATAAATGACCAGTTTCAACCAATTAATGACTCTTAATGACCTAATGATCAAAAACAGCTAATGATCAAAAACCATCTACTGACCAGTTTTAACCAGAAATTTACCATAACTGACCTGCTTAAACAAGTTAATGACTAAAAATGAACAGTTTCCACCAGCTAATGAACAAAAGTAATTGTATGAACCAGCTAATGATCATAAATGACCAGTTCATTACAATAACTGACCTGCTTCAAAGGGCTAATGTCCATACATTACCAGGTTCCACCAGCTAACGGCCAAAAAGAATCCAATTTAACCAGTTAATGACTAGAACTTACCTGCTTAAACCAGCTAATGACGATAACTGTCCAGCTGCAACCAACTAATTATCATAAACCTCCAGCTTCAACCAGTCTGACCATAAATGAATAGCTACAACCTGATAAATTACCATAAATTACTAGCTTCAACCTGGTAATGAATATAAATCACCAGTTTCAACTACAGTAGCTAACAAACAAAAAATGGTCAACTACAACCATGTAAATGCAGTTAACCTTTAGTCATGTAACCCATAGCTCTGTTTAGTTTTAGTATTAGCATGTGCGGCATGTGGCCTCCCCATACACAAACCTTCAAAGTCAAACAGCTGAGGCTGATATAAAGGCTAATGTTTCGGTAAGCTTTCAGGGACACAGATGGAACAAAAAACACACACCGTGTTTGACAAGGTACCAGAATGATGCAAGGTGACACTGTGCTGGCAAGCACTTGGCAGTTAAGATGGCAAAGGCGGGGAGAAAAACACGTCAGGCTTGCTTGGCTAACACACGGGTGTTGTCTGAGATGAGAGCGAAAAATCTGCCACTATTTGAGGTCATGAGGTCAGGCTGACTGTTTACCACAGCAAGATAAGGACACAGAGGCTAACAGAAGGGTGAGGCTGGGCAGGTGTGCTGATTCACAGACGGAATCGCACAGGAAATTATTCTGAGGGAGAAACATGATTGGTTGGGGTCAATGCATTTTAAAGGTGAGTTGCAAAGGTTGCCAGGTCCTCTGAAATTAAATTTCTGAGACGGATTATGTGGACATATGTAGCATTTTCCACCTATTTTTTTCTTAGCAGATAAAGAAAACAGTGACAGGAAGTTATTGGAAAGGAAGAAAGAACATCGGGCATGCTTGAACCTGAATTTCCCACATAAGCAGCACAGCACAATGTCAGAAGCACTTTTGTATCACAGCGGCCTTTAAATGTTTAAAGAGTCTTTTTAGCAGCATCATATGACCCCTTTAAAAAAAAAAAAAAAGCCAAAATTCTTGACATTGTTTTACCCTCTATTTCTCCCTCTCTCCCTTCTTCCTTCTTATTCCCTCTTCTACTCTTGCTGTCCATCTCTCCTCCTAACAAAGATGATCCAATCCTCACATTCATTATTTACGGAGACTGAAAAGTGCTTCACCGCAAACATACACACACACACACTTGCATTTGTGGTTTACGGAGACTCTCCATACACACACACACACACACACACTTATCACAATCACGGACACCTATAAATGCAGTAGGTCTAGACCTCATTGTT
>NW_015626037.1:61678-64589 GCF_001515625.1 Sinocyclocheilus rhinocerous | reverse complement strand
AGGAGAAACAATAATGTACAGTATGTGGAAAATAATGTGTTTTTTTAACTTTAAACTGCATAAACACATTTCATTACACCAAATACACAAAATAATGTTCTTTTTAGCAGCATCATATGACCCCTTTAAAAAAAAAAAAAAAGCCAAAATTCTTGACATTGTTTTACCCTCTATTTCTCCCTCTCTCCCTTCTTCCTTCTTATTCCCTCTTCTACTCTTGCTGTCCATCTCTCCTCCTAACAAAGATGATCCAATCCTCACATTCATTATTTACGGAGACTGAAAAGTGCTTCACCGCAAACATACACACACACACACTTGCATTTGTGGTTTACGGGGACTCTCCATACACACACACACACACACACACTTATCACAATCACGGACACCTATAAATGCAGTAGGTCTAGACCTCATTGTTTCATTGATACAATAAATTCTCAGTTTTATTACAATGATCTATACTGCAGTCAGCTCTTACACTAATTATTGAACAACACTGAATACTATTGAGACTACTGTAGTTCCCTAAGCACTTATACTAATATTCATTACCATAAACTGGGAAAAGCACTGGGAAAATTATCAATTGTAGACCAACTCCCAAAACAAATAACTCTTAAGAATTGGTTATTATCTTTAGAGAGTGAAAAACATATTGCGTGACCGGTGTAGAACGATTTCCGAAATAAAAGACTCTTGTTAATGAACAAATTAGTAAAAGTCAGATTCAAGAATGGGCTCATAATAGCTCTCATGATATCGATATAGTGAGTCATCGTGTGCTTTTTCTTTTTTCCTTTTGTGGTTTAATTAGGGACTCAGAAAACAGAAGGTATATTAGGCTGCAGTCACTTTAAGACCTAATGCACTGATACAATATACTGACTTTCCCAACTGTTTATGTTCACTTAAGACATAACTGACTGCGTTTATGTGAATACTGGCCAAGACAAGCATTTTGGCATATTTTTGTGTGTATGTGAGTCAGAAACATACAGCGTGACCGGTTTCCGATTTCCAAAACAAATGACTCTTATGAGTCGGTTCTTATTAATGAATCAAATCAGAGAGCCTAACCACTGTAGTCAGATTCAAGAATGCTTTCATAATGAGCCGGTTCGATTTAGCGAATCAAAAACATACAGTGCAACCAGTGTAGTGCAATTCCCGACACATATGACTCTTAAGAGTTGGTTATTTTTCAGTGAATCAAAAACATACAGTTTCAACAGTGTAGTCCAATTAACTTACAAATGACTCTTCTGAGACGGTTCCTTTCAGTGACTCAAAGACAGACAGCATGACAAGTGTAGAACGATTACCGAAACAAATATTTCTTAAGAGTCTGTTGTTTTAATGAAAAATTCAAAAAGGCGATTATAGGTTTGAATTATTCTGAAATGATGTATAATGACTGCACTAATGCTGCAGAATTTAATGCAATTTAAAGCAGAGATAATCCTAAAATATCTAAAAGACAAAAACCTAGTGATAAGTCTGCAATAAAACATTCTCTATATTTTCCATTATTTAATGACAAAATAGAATGATTCAGCTTTATTATCTTTCAGTGTTTCTTTCCTGCAGAAGCAGGGCACGGGCTGTGAAATATCATTTCAGATATGAGAATGGAAGCTGACAGCTGCTTACTTCAGAGAGACAGCTTTTGTTGAACACTGTCAAACTTCAAAACCATATCAAAGCCAATTCATAAAGCCGTTGTGTGCGTGTTGATGAGAGGGAGAAACACTTCTGCTCTCTCCAAGGAATTTTAGCAAAACTGTAACATCTACGTGAGGAAGAATATAAATCTGTCATTCGTTTATGAGAAAACATGAAAGATTATGATCCATGTTGAAGTTCTGCTCTGTGTTTAAATGATTTTAGCTTGATTGCTTGTGAACTTGGCTGATTAAAGTCCACATAACAATGTACTAAATAAGCAAGACAATGCATTTATACTTCATGCTATACTGTATTGTATTTCAAATAACATGCATGCAATGGATGTGAAATCCCTGTTGTGGTTGCATTGATTTTAGACTGGCCCTTCAATATCAGTTAGATGGCACCTTTTCGTCAGATTTAGCCGTTTTTGGCCAGGCCTTTTCCCATCCATCTTCCTGTCTATGTCAGAGCTGACCTCTATGAAAGGATGAAGCTCTGGCACAGGAGTTTCATGAATCATCAGTCTCAGACAGCTGTTGAAGAAGTAGTCACCTTGTGCTGCTGCCTCACAACACTCACTTCTATGGAAGCCTGTTTCCACCATGGAATGAAAGATTTAACTTTTTTTATTTCACAATTCAGACTTTTTTTTTTTATATGAATTACTAGTTATATCTTCCATTTCTGAGATTTTATCTTAACTTTTTTACTCAGAATTCTGAGTTTACATCACACAATTCCAACAATTTTTTCTCAGAACACAGAGATATAGATAGATAAATTCTCATATAAAGAGTGCTGGGTGTTTATGGTATCAATATATATATATATATATATATATATATATTGTATATATTACAGGTTTGGAATGACAGAAGAACGAGTAAGTGATATTTTAGTTTTATTTATATACTTCATCATATCATATTATTTATTAATATTCGTAATTAGGTTTTAATTTTATATTTTCACTTTAATTTTGATTGTAGTTTGTGTTATGTGATTTTGACAATTTTTTATGTTACTATTTAGCTTTATTTTTTTAATCTAATATTTATATTTATATTTTAGTTCTCATTTTTACTTTATTTAAGTTTTTATCTCATATTTAGATTTCATTTATTTATTTAATATTTCATTTATTTTACATTTATTTATTTTATATTTCATTTTTTTATTTTTATATCATATTTATATTTCATTTATTTCAATTACCACAAAAATATATATATATATAATA
>NW_015626037.1:54719-61544 GCF_001515625.1 Sinocyclocheilus rhinocerous | reverse complement strand
ATGTTACTATTTAGTTTTATTTTTTTAATCTAATATTTAGATTTATATTTTAGTTCTCATTTTTATTTTATTTAAGTTTTTATCTCATATTTAGATTTCATTTATTTATTTAATATTTCATTTATTTTACATTTATTTATTTTATATTTCATTTTTTTATTTTTATATCATATTTATATTTCATTTATTTCAATTACCAAAAAAAAAAATATATATATATAATAATTCATCATTTTAATTTTAGTTTCAGTTAATAACAATAATACTGGTCTATCTAATATTTATCTAATATTTAGATTTATTTTTATTTTAGTTCTCATTTTTATTTTATTTAAGTTTTTTTATCTCATAATTATATTTCATTTATTTATTTAATATTTCATTTATTTTACATTTATTTATGTTATATTTCATTTATTTATTTTTTATATCATATTTATATTTCATTTATTTCAATTACCCAAAAAAAAAAATATATATATAATAATTCATCATTTTAATTTTAGTTTCAGTTAATAACAATAATACTGGTGAGTATATAATATAACTATCCCTTCAAGCTAGAAAATAGACACAAAAGTAGCCAATAACATGTCCAGCATAGCTATTGTCATGGCATCTTCTAATGTTTCTTCACATCAGTCTTTTGCTTTCACTTTCCCTCTCTGATACTATCAGATCAATCCTCTTGTTTGTCATGGAGCTCTTCTTTCAAGCTCCCTGTAAATATGCATACACTCAGTCAACCCACACACTCCTCTAGCAGATGATATTCCCATCGCCCTCACAAGCCCAGGAACTTGCTGAGGTGAGCAAGTTGATGTCTCTGCAGTCAGCGGCTGTCCCACTGAACACTGTACATCGTGACTCACTGCGCACCACTGACCTATTATTACAGTCTCTGAGAGCAGCAGACACTACCAAGAGAACAATGTTACTGCTCATCCCCTTTAACTCAGATGATTCTCCAACAGTCCCTTATGAGGAATAAAAATAAATAAGACAATTGTTGACATACAGTAAAAAAAAAAAATAGAGCTTTAAAACTGGATTAAAAATTCTTATTTTATATAGAAATCTCAGCTTTTGGTACCTTTGCACATCTGAACACAATTTGAGACATTAAGTTCTCTTCTGACACTCAAAGATTACTGACAGATTACTACAGTTATTAATGATTTGTACACAGTTATTTTTTTGTGAGAAAAGACGTCTGAATTCTAAGATACAAACTCATAATTGGGAGAAAAAAAGTCTGAATTGTGAGATAAAAAGTTGCATTAACACAGGCTTAAATGAGAGAAAATCTCATATAAAGAGTGCTGGGTTCATGGTATCATTTACAAGAAAAATAAATCCATAAACCATAAACTTCTAGTAGACTAATTAGAAAATTTGTCATTATTAATGTTTTGCACAGAATTCTTTTCTTGCAAGAAAAAAGACTGAATTGTTAGAGATATAAAAGTATGAATTGTTTTGAACTTTTATTTTTATATTTTCAGTTTTCATTTTAATTTAAGTTTTAATACTTTTGTATGTGCTTTTGTAATTTGTATTAGTGTTTATTTCTTTCTTTCTTTTTTATTTAATTCTTTTTTATTTCAGTTTTAGCAATTTTATTAAGAAAAAAAACACACCAGAGATAAACCAGATTACTAGTATTCATTTGTTCTCTATATAAATCTTATTGCTGCCTTGGAAAAACAATTGATATGTCAAAAAGATCTCACCTGTGGTATATCGAAATATCGGAAATGTGTTTAAAAATCATATCACCGTTATTGAAAAAAATTATATCGCGATACATATTGATATTGAATTATTGTCCAGCCCTACCTGTGATTTTTCTTTCCTATGGGAAGAACTCTGGAACTGTCTTGAGCGATTTGACTGGCTGTGCCACTGTCCTCTGAACCAATTAAAAGCCATTCTATCTTCATAATGAGGTTATATGCTACAAAGGACTTGTTTGCTGCTGAGTTAAATATGTTCCTGATGGGTTCATGCCACTGCTAATAAAAACCAGCAAGAACATTGTCAGCGCTTCAGAGAACGGCTACTTGATTTGCATAATTCCTTTGTCCGGCAAATGGAAATATTGTGGGTTGCACTCAGAATGGAGGCAAAGCAAATGATACAACCTCACATGTCGCTTCCAGACGCTCCATATCAACTTCACCATCTCTCTAACACCAGAAAGACCAAAATGAAATCGCATGCTCAATTTGAATGCAGATGGTGCATGTTGAATCTGTGCAGCTGCATGACAGTGACTTGCGTCATAATTTTCATCTGTTACAGAGTTACTACACTAAACAGGTAAGCCATATTACATATGCTTTTGGGTAAAAAACAAAAAAAAGGTTAAGGTTAGAGTTAACAATGAGTAGGGTTACAGCTAAAAAAGCTTTAAATTTGCCACTACAACGTAACGTAAATTTGCACTAGGTGGCAGCACTCACAGTTAGACTTTTGCTTTCAATAACTAGTCAAAGAATAACATGAAAAATGGCAATAAAAAAAACAATCTAAAGTTAGAAACAATAACAACTGTCTAAATGGCCTGTTCTTGGCCACGATAAGCTTCAATATTCACCAGACTTCATGGCAATAGTCAAAAGTCCCACTTGCAATTGTACTACATACTAACACAATCCAACAATGAGCTGAATTTCACGTGAAATACACAATCCAATACATTCCCTTATGAGACCACCAACAATTGACTAAATATGAAAGCAGTCATGCAAACATAAGGGACAGGACAAACACAATAGATCTGAGCTGTGTCTGTCGAAGCGTGTCGGGAAAGCGTGTATTCCTCACCAGCTTCACTGGGAAATGTCTTACAAACAAACATATGATTGACACAGGTGAACCCGGAGTCACCCTTCATGGCTGAGAGGACAGGAGAGGATCTCATGAAGGAAAAATAGAAATGACACATCTGCTGTAACGTGTCAATCAGCAACTTAAAGGGCAAAAGATCGCTGGGACAGACCCCCCTCTTCCCTTGGGATGAAGCATAATGAATAATTCCAGATGATAAAAATGCTATGATGACAGTTGTGTGTATATTTATTCCATTGTAATCTTTATTGTTAAAGTATTTTTAGGTCAATTCTCAGTTTTCATAATGCAATAAACCTCAAGGAGTCGTGCCTTACAGTGATTTTACCAAGGTTCATGAAAAACAACATAAAAATTAAATTAATTATTTACTGTCGCAACGCACGTTCTAGTTTTTATTATGATCAATATATCAGTGCAGGTTATTCAAAAGAAAACAATGTGATTTGCAGTACGCAATGTATACGAGTGTAATATGACATTTTTATGGATGAAAAACAATTTAACAGTAAAAAAAAATTTACAATGGGACTTGATTTTATTCGTAAGAAATTGATTGAATTGAGAAAATGGAGGCTGAATGTGAGCTTGATAAATCAGTGCCAATAGTTACTATATTAAATAGATATTTAGCTATTGGTTAACATTATCAAAAAAATTGTTTAAAAATTTAATTTATGAAAATTACTTTTCCAATAATGTCTGCACAGGTTATCTGATTATGTTAACATGTTAACCAATAGTTAATTATTAATTTAGCATATTTGCACAATTCAATCAAATTAATAAAAGCAAGTCACACACACACACACACACACATACATATATATATATATATATATATATATTGTCACATTACAGCAAATCTAATTTTCCTTCATGAGATCCTCTCCTGTCCTCTCAGCCATATATATATATATATTTGTTAAATAGTTTTTCATCCAGCAAAATGTCACATTATACATGCAAAATACATTGCAAACTGCCATTCAAGTTTAAATTTAACTTGTACTTGAAGCAAAATAATAAAAATAAAAAATACTTGTATTAAATAATAATATATATAATAATTTAAATATTTATTCATTTATAAAAATCACAAACAATTCTTCTGCGTAATTATAGTCTGTTTGATCTGCCGTTTCATTAAAGCAACTGATATTCTGTTACTATTTTACAACTTCAACCCTGGCCTATCCAACCAAATTTCAACGTATAAACTTTCCATTTTATAATCAATGATGCTACATCACATTTAAAAGCATGCACAGTGTCTACATTTCATTTTCTCCTAAATGAACAAATGGAACAACATAATTCTGGCTGCCGCAGATATAAATCAGCTGAAACTACAGCTAGTAGGACTCCTAACCGACTCTCTCCTCCTCAGCTCTCAGTGGAGACAGGAGAGTGCACATCGCACAAAAATCACATAAAAAAACCTCTAATCGCCTTCCCGCGATGCTGCCGCTGCGCCTCTAACTCTCTCTAATGAGCCCCTGCGGATCCAGACGTCAGGCCTCAGTCAAACCAGCCTCCTCCGAGCCAATCAGAGCCGGGAGGAAGTGAACGGTGTCCGGAGCACAGAGATGCCGCTGCTGTGGGTGCTGATGCCTGTTATGCAATTAAACCTGCGCATGAGTGTGACTCCACTGATGGATCATTTCATTTGAGGTAAAGCGACACCAAGCTAATTTTCCCATTCACGCATGGATAAGCAGGTGCAGACAGAATCTGTGCATCTTCTGCACTTATTTTAGGGCAATCATTTCACAGAATTAATTAAGAATGTGCTGTTACTGTGTCATTGTCCAAACTGACATAATTGTCACAATAGTAACAAAAACAAGGTTTATTAATCAAGTTACAAGAAGCAGTTTATACCAATATACTATACTAACATTAAAATGTTTGGAGTCAGTAATTTTTTTTAAAATAAATACTTTTATTTAGCAAAAATGATTTAAATTCAACAAAAGTGAGAGTTAAGACATTAATAGTCATGAAAAAACTACCTTTTAAAACATATTCAAATATAAAAAATTTTACTGTATTTTTGATCAAATATGAGGAAAGCATATTTAAGGGTGTTAGTTCGTTTGAGTTTCCCTCTTTTCTTCGCTTTCAAATGGCTTGTAAAAAGTTACCTGTGCGCATTTTACTTTCACTTTCAAATTAGTGGCAATTCGGCGTTGAGAAAGCTTGGAGGCACGGCATACACCTTGATGTAAAATAAAATAAATAAAATACACAAAGTTTAAATAAAGTAATCAGCAAACACTGTGGAACCAAATAAATAAGAAACGAATGTTTAAAAAAACTTCCAGTCAATAGGCTTTTCAAAATCTAAAATATTGCCAAACAAGCGCCTTTGCATTTCCTTTCTAAACAATCTTCTGCCATCATCTTGTCTTTCTCACCTCACTCTTGTCAGTCAGCTCGACTCACTCTCCTCACGTGATAAATCAAATCTGACTCCTGCTCCGTGGTGCACTGTCGTTCGCACACGGTTCGGCACGCTGCATTGAGCGTCTAGTTTTTAAAAGTGTCTGTCCTCTAACTGAACTAGACTAAATGATTTTTGTTACTATAAAAAAATCTAAACGACGGTGGGGGGCGGTGCCGCGGTAGGCAAATGACGTAACCGGTGTTGCGGCTTAACACCGGTATAACCGAAAACACCGTCTATCGCAGCAAGCCTATAGTGGACACAAGTAATTCTTGCAACCCATGAGGAAAAAGCTTGGTGTTTTGCTCCTAAAATTCAAATCACACTTGGTTCATAAACCTTGCAGTGGTGCCATGTTTGGACTAAAACGTTTCCCCTCAAATCAATACCAGTAATGCCAGGAGAGAGTCAGTCTGCCATTTCCCGTCTCAAACTTAGACAGTCTGTCGCATGGAGTCTCTCAAGGGAAACACAGAAGCTTATAGGCGAATTAGACTACAACTAATGCAATGCATATAATACCAGCCCACATGTTAAATTATGTACTTCATGTCCTGTGTGTGGCATATTACAAACCACCATTACTATACAACTGCTATTAGTGTAATTTATCCTACTGTTTGTGCTTCAGATATAAATGATAACTCAAATTACACGGTTTGTTGAGAAGAGGTATACTCAAGTTTCGAAGTAGTTCACAAAATATTTTACATGTGTAATGTGACATTTTTCTGGGTGAAAAACAATATTTAACAGAGAAAAAATATAGGATGGGATTTTATTTTATTCGTAAGGATCTAACAGAAATGAGAGTTTGTTAAATCAGTGCCAATGGTTAATGTATTAAATAGCTATTTATATATTGGTTAACATTATCAACTAACCTGTGCATATATTACTGGAAAAAAAAACTTAATCAGACTTACATTTTTTGTCATGCACATAATAAAACAGGTGAAAAAAAAATATCATAGAATGCCTGAATATCATAGAGACTATTTACAGTCAAAATCCCGAACACCCTAGCAAACACAGAGCAAAGCCCTACAGAAAATTTAAAAATTTAATTTAAATTGCTCTTAATTAAAATGCAGCACACGGCAAATCATACTATGTCTCATAATGAAACTTTTAATTAAAATGTGCCCTTAGGCAACCTAATATAACAATATTCATAACAGCTGTCAAAATCGTGACATATATTGACACATTTTGAGTTATAATAGGATACCATGAAATTTTGCATTTAAAAAAAAGAGAAATAGCAAAAAAAAAAAAGAATGGAGATGTGAGTTGATATGATGTTCTTCCTCCCTCATTATATTCTGCACGAGCTGGAGAGGTATCACTACTATATATATATATATACACACATAAATGTTAATGACCTCTCTCACGACATATTAACATCACTGCTATATTGCCTTTTATAATGCACTGCCTGGCTACAGCGTTTCTTCATAGTCGACTAGGGTTGTGACGGTGAGGAAATTTTCCCACCGGTTAATCGACGCGTGACAACA
>NW_015626037.1:22842-36992 GCF_001515625.1 Sinocyclocheilus rhinocerous | reverse complement strand
CATATACACCTTGATGTAAAATAAAATAAATAAAATACACAAAGTTTAAATAAAGTAATCAGCAAACACTGTGGAACCAAATAAATAAGAAACGAATGTTTAAAAAAACTTCCAGTCAATAGGCTTTTCAAAATCTAAAATATTGCCAAACAGGCGCCTTTTCATTTCCTTTCTAAACAATCTTCTGCCATCGTCTTGTCTTTCTCACCTCACTCGTGTCAGTCAGCTCGACTCGCTCTCCTCGCGTGATAAATTAAATCTGACTCCTGCTCCGTGGTGCACGGTTCGGCACGCTGCATTGAGCGTTTAGTTTTTAAAAGTGTCTGTCCTCTAACTGAACTAGACTAAATGATTTTTGTTACTATAAAAAAATCTAAACGACGGTGGGGGGCGGTGCCGCGGTAGGCAAATGACGTAACCGGTGTTGCGGCTTAACACCGGTATAACCGAAAACACCGTCTATCGCAGCAAGCCTATAGTGGACACAAGTAATTCTTGCAACCCATGAGGAAAAAGCTTGGTGTTTTGCTCCTAAAATTCAAATCACACTTGGTTCATAAACCTTGCAGTGGTGCCATGTTTGGACTAAAACGTTTCCCCTCAAATCAATACCAGTAATGCCAGGAGAGAGTCAGTCTGCCATTTCCCGTCTCAAACTTAGACAGTCTGTCGCATGGAGTCTCTCAAGGGAAACACAGAAGCTTATAGGCGAATTAGACTACAACTAATGCAATGCATATAATACCAGCCCACATGTTAAATTATGTACTTCATGTCCTGTGTGTGGCATATTACAAACCACCATTACTATACAACTGCTATTAGTGTAATTTATCCTACTGTTTGTGCTTCAGATATAAATGATAACTCAAATTACACGGTTTGTTGAGAAGAGGTATACTCAAGTTTCGAAGTAGTTCACAAAATATTTTACATGTGTAATGTGACATTTTTCTGGGTGAAAAACAATATTTAACAGAGAAAAAATATAGGATGGGATTTTATTTTATTCGTAAGGATCTAACAGAAATGAGAGTTTGTTAAATCAGTGCCAATGGTTAATGTATTAAATAGCTATTTATATATTGGTTAACATTATCAACTAACCTGTGCATATATTACTGGAAAAAAAAACTTAATCAGACTTACATTTTTTGTCATGCACATAATAAAACAGGTGAAAAAAAAATATCATAGAATGCCTGAATATCATAGAGACTATTTACAGTCAAAATCCCGAACACCCTAGCAAACACAGAGCCAGAAAATTTAGAAAATTTAAAAATTTAATTTAAATTGCTCTTAATTAAAATGCAGCACACGGCAAATCATCATAATGAAAATAATGAAACTTTTAATTAAAATGTGCCCTTAGGCAACCTAATATAACAATATTCATAACAGCTGTCAAAATCGTGACATATATTGACACATTTTGAGTTATAATAGGATACCATGAAATTTTGCATTTAAAAAAAAGAGAAATAGCAAAAAAAAAAAAGAATGGAGATGTGAGTTGATATGATGTTCTTCCTCCCTCATTATATTCTGCACGAGCTGGAGAGCTATCACTACCTTTCACTGCCTTGGTGAACAAAGTGTGACAGCCAAACAAAAACAGAAAAAATCAGGGACGCGAAGAAGGAAAAGAAGAAATGGCAATTTTGCATAGACACACGTGCATATTTATGCACCGAAAGCAAGGTTCACAGTGTAATAGTACTATGTTCTTTATGAAGAAACATGTATTAATATCAGATTCTTCCAAAAGCACAAAGCCTCCTGCTGGAATTGAGCTTTGAAGTCGACATGCATGCCAAATTTGTTGAACTGAAAAAAAACAAAAAAAACTGAGGTTCAATTCCCCTCACACCCCAAACAGAGGGAGGCAATACAGAGAGAGGGAGGCAGCAAGTTAAGCAAATGTCAAGGGAAGGAGGCGTGTATAAAGAAAAAGCTTACATACACACAGCAGGTGGATTGTGGGAAGGGCGAGGAGGATGTTAACCCTGCAGCTCCTGAAGCAGGTGTCTCATAATCAATTTAGATGAATCGCTTATGTTGCATTTGCTCGTTTGTAAGTTGCTTGGGATAAAAGCGTCTGTTAATTGAATAAATGTAAATGTGATGCAAACTGCTTAATGGCTGAAACCTGAAAATGTAAAAAATATACAAAGGGCATAAAGGCACGTCCTAATTCAGCATCCGCATAACATCTTATCAACTGCAATGCCTTCATCAGGTCAGGTTCCATCAAATTTGGCATGCATGTACAGTAGACTTCAAAACTGAATTTGAAAACTGGCCTTCATCTCTTCATCTGGTTTTTGAAAGCAGCGTAAATTAGGGGTGTAACGGTACACAAATATGACAGTTCGGTACGTACCTCGGTTTTAACGTCACGGTTCGGTATGATTTCGGTACAGCAGGAGGAAAAACTAAACTTTTTTTTTTATGGTTTACTGAACAAGTTGCTCTTTCTTTAAATACATTCAGTTATAGTAAAAAAAAAAAACCTGTATTCGTGCGGTACACATGCGTACCGAACCGAAAGACACATACCGAAACGGTTCGGTACGAATACGTGTACCGTTACACCCCTAGCGTAAATGTATCCGTCGCTGCCTATGACATCACAAGATCCTGCACAGTTCGGTGATGCAAAAAATGGATTATTATTACATTTTTTACAATAATTTTTTGTAGCAATTAAATATTTGATTGTTTATGTCTAAAGTATGGCCATCAAATTAATGCATTAATGTAGAGTGATTAATTGTTAAACACTTTCAAATGCATTCAAAACAGTTAAGAGCTCAAAATAACGATTCAGTTTAACTGATTTTAATTTGACAAAATGTCTACAAAAGTGACGGTAAAGACATTTAGAAATGATTTCGGTTTCAAATAACTGCATTTCTTTTGAAATTTCTGTTCATCAAAGAATCCTGATGAAACTGTTTCCATAAAATATGAAGCAGCACAACTGTTTTCAACATTGATAATAATGAGAAATGCTTTCTGAGCAATAAATCAGCATATTAGAATGATTTCTGAAGTATCATGTGACACTTGAAAACTGGAGTAATGACTACTGAAAATACATCTTGCCATCCAATAAATAAATTACATTTTAAAAATACATTAATAAAACTGAAATCAGTTATTTTAAACTGTAATAATATATCACAATATTACTGTTTTTACTGTGTTTTGATCAAATAAATGCAGCCCTGGTGAGCCAAAAGAGACTCTTTCAAAAATCTAAAAAAATCTTAAATCATTAGACGTGAACTTATGGTGCCTTGGAAGCCTGTCTGAAACCAGCATCATGCTGTCTTTTAAGTCACTGACTC
Source organism: Sinocyclocheilus rhinocerous (assembly GCF_001515625.1). Lineage (NCBI taxonomy): Eukaryota > Metazoa > Chordata > Actinopteri > Cypriniformes > Cyprinidae > Sinocyclocheilus > Sinocyclocheilus rhinocerous. The sequence continues at coordinate 33,636 of NW_015626037.1, read as the reverse complement.
TCTGGGCAGTGATGCAGCTGTCTTTGGTTTCAGACACAGCCGATATCTCCACCTCCTGATCAGCTGTGTCGTAAAGGTTAAAAGTAGCAGGCCATAATGAAAAGTCTGCAGTGAACACCTTGATCTCATCTAGCGCTTTGCCCTTTCATTTATTCATGTCTACCTCCCTCGCCGCTTGGAATAAGAGATTGGCTTGTTAAAGGAGCAGCACTGAGTTACGGTACAGCCATTAACGTCTAATGGGAGAATAAGAACTCCAGCAGCATTTAACCAGCCGCCACTACTGCTCTCTCTCTGTCTCTCGGCCTCTCTCTTGCTCTGAATGTTTGTGATTGTATCCTGTAATCTCAGTTCTATCTTAGGTCTCCCCAGGGTCTCTGTGCTGTGTCTGTGACACTTAATTAAATGTGAAAGGGGCTCTGTGGGCATGAACACCAACCAGGTACACATGAGCCAAGTTGTTGGTTACATTTTGTTACCCTGTAAAGATGCATGCAGACACACACCCGTAACCACGCCGCATGCCAACTTATATCTATATATATATATATATATATATATATATATATGTATATATACTGTGCATGCATGTATATACACATGCAGTAAAAAAAAATATTGTGTTTTGTTATTGTCAACAGATCGTCATTGATTTTTCTGATAGATGTAATTTCACTGTATCTATCTGACAAAAAAAAAGTTTTTTACTGCATATATATATATATATATTAAAAGACATTTTTTAACTTAAAGCACTTATCAATTGTTAATTTATCATACTGATAATGCCGGGCATACACTGTGCGATTTTCGTCCCATTTTTTAAGCCGACTTCTGACTCGTGCAACTCTTTTTTTTGAGTTGGGCCAAATTTTAGCTTTGTCGTGCGTCTTTTGACGTGCAGTGTACAGGGGGTAACGAGAGGCGATCAGCCTCTCCCGAGCTGCAATCGGATGGTCGGATGAATTTCTGACATGTCTGAAATTTTGGTCGCCCCTCGTGAGGGTATCACACAGTTGAAGCAGAACTATGAACCGACTGCCCTAAACTCTGTGTTTTTTCCCTCACTGTGCCTGTGTGAAAACAGAAATGAAACCATGGCAACATGGCATGTGCTATGGACGGAAGCGATTGAGGCTCCACAGCTCCAGGTTGGGGGGGTCTCACGTGTTTGTTTTGCACTTATAGTGTGAGCAGTCAAGTTGCAGCTCGACGAACGGACCGTATAGTGTAAGCACATAAATCCTGAGGTCTGGCTTGACATCGCATGCGATTTACTTGTACAGTGAGAGATGGTATTTAACAAAAATGTTGCTGAAATCGCACAGTGCATGTCAGGCCTAACATGCAAACCGAAAAAATAATTTATATAGGTGTTCATATTATGTATTATCTTAAAAGGAATAACAGCCTGTCCAAAAATCACAAATTTCCAACAAATAAAGCACTGAAAACCAATTTCCTACAGTATTTGCAGCTGCAAAGCATCTAATTCATTCTAAAGCCCTTGTTATACCAAAAGATTTTACAAATAATGCACACCGAGAGACAGAATAAAGGTCTTTTGTCAAGTTTTTCCAAAGACCAGCAATAAAAACTTGCAGACCGTTAAGATATGATCTTAAAGTGCAACTGTTCAAAAATACACAATGTTAGAGACTAAATTACACAAAATGGTAAAAAACCAAGGTCATACCTTAAGTATGAGCTTATAGGCAATACAACTATTGTAAGATGTAAGTTTATATATCATGGCCAGCACAAAGTTCAGAAGGAGGTATTAAAAAGGAATTGCTAAAGCAAACATTGTCTTACCTCTGATCAGACTCTCCAGGATATGTAGCGGATGTACGGATCAGATTTCTTCAGAGAGAGAATGTACAGAGTACACAGGTGAGGTCATCGGTGAAGTCTACTGTAAATCTATCACCTGTGAGTTTGAATTTCATCACTGAACCAATCACACTCAACACGGCTGAACTTTGAACACTTTTGAAAAGAAACTGTCAGTTATTTCCTTATGACTGCCAACCGTATCCTTATTGTAATCACACCCAAGTTAATGATAATCCACACTTTTAACTGAAAATTGAGTGTTTATTATTGTCCTTTTGCATTGACACTATTTTCCTATTTTGATACTGTAAAGCTGCTTTGACACAATCTGTATTGTTAAAAGCGCTATATAAAGGTGACTTGATTTATGATAGTCAGTCCAATATGACATCACATAAGGTCACTTTCATATTTATCTAACAATACCCTTCTTTGTCTAGATCATGTTCAGAAACGTGTTCAAAACAGAGAATTTTCTGTCTACATGAATTTCCAAGATAACTATATCCCAATGCAATGTGATCTTGAACTTCCATTTTACTGAGAGGAGTGGAATAACAAATGATGTCTTAATTTTGCATACTCTAATTTGGATTCTAAACAAAAATAAAATTATATTTTTACACAAAATTGGGTTAAATTTGATTACTTACCATTACAAAATTCGGAATAATTTGTAATATATAATTATTCACGGTATTTAGAAGTGCCCACGATAACAATATCGTGCATATTCATTACCGTGATATATCGCATTACCGAATACCGGCACAAGTCTACTTACCATCAGTGTTGTATTAGTGTCACTGAGATACTATTGTAGCTTTTTTCAATACAGGTAGTTTGAATCAGTTTTAATATTTAGATTTGCCATTTTAATTTTAGTAAAAGTTTGAATACTTTTTTTGTGTGTTGGTCATATTTAGCAGTTTTAGTTGATTTCAGTTTTATACATTTGATTTCAGTTTTAGTTTTAGTTATTTTAGTACATCAAGTTAAACTAAATTCAAATGAAAACTGTTGCTTTGGCAACTAGATGAAATAAAAAGTTTTTAAAATTTGATTTAATTTCAGTTCATTTTTACTTTATTTCAACAAAAATCTTTTTTATATTAGTTTTAGTTTTAGTTAACTATAATAACCCTGATTACCATTAATCTGATGCTCAATGGTACAACAACTAATCAGTTCATTAACAAAATTATTCAGAATAGTAAATGTTTATTTTAATAAATATTTACACAAATTATATATTTGTATAAAATGTTTAATATGTCAGAATATATACATTTTATTAATAATAAAACATTTATTTACTAACAAGTTACTAAAAATAATTTATATTTTTTGTATAAAATATTTAATTTGCATAAATATATTTTTAATTCTATTAATAATAAAATTAATTAACAGTGTTTAATAATTTAATTAAGATGTAAACCTGTAAAACAAATAATAATACTTGTACTTATAACTATGCTAGCATCACATTCTGAACACATCCTCCCTCTATCCTACAGAAATTGAAATTATTCCCAACTGTACACGTTGACCATACAAACCTGTCAGGTGTTTCAGTGGCGCTCAGTGACAGCGCTGTGATTAGCGATAACCGTGACACAATAGCAGCGTCTCAGGACTCAATTAAAGTCTAAACGGTTTCATTTGATGCCTCACAGTGACTGAAGGGAACAAATGTCACAAAACACAATCTCAGATGAGCTCTTCTGCATAAATTACTCGAGGAAAATAAATGCCGCTTTCATTTCTGTAACAGGATGATATGGATTGTTATGAACAATGGGAGGACCCTATTCATCACACTCATTTTCTGCCTTTCTTTCTCTCATTCACCTTCTCCTGCAGTAATGCATGCTAGTTGAATTACTGTTGACTGATTAAACGGCAGGGCAGAAGAGACAAGAGCAATCCAGCATGTCCTCATGGCCTCTGCTCTCCACTACGATTCTCTCTCTTTCTTTATTACTCGACCTCCAAGAAGAGGAGAGAATAAATGCCCATGTTGGCATGCATCTAATTTAACCTTCTGAACTTGCTACGCGAAATACTGTGGAGTTTTATTGAATGAAAATATATGAAAAGAACTTTTAAAATGAAAGGTTTACAAATGTTTACGACTATTTAATGGATTGCTTGAGCAATTAGTTTACTAACCGATCTTAAGGAAGTCCTGCATTATGTTTCGGATTCACCTGACCCAAATCTGACACGTTTTTGATGGCTGTTTACTAGGGCTGCACAATTAATCGAATTTCTAATCGCGATTACAATTATGGATGCCACAATTACGTAATCGTTCAAAGTGGCAATTAATCGTTCAAAGTCCACTTATGTTATTCTGCACGCTTAAGATATGTTTTTTTCTTTCTACATGTTATCTTAAGGGTTTTTCCATTGTTTTAGTTTTAGTATAACATTATAATACTTGACATTTGAGGCTTAATACTATAGAAAAGCACTAAAGGTTTTTCAGTTAGAGTGTTTTCAGCTTGTTTATTTTCATATAAAAATATGGCATGCAGTTGCATCAAACAATGGTATAAACATCATTCAATGTAAATTGTGATAATCGTAATTAATAATCGCAATTACAAATTCAAGGGAATAATCGACAATTATGATTTCTGTCATAATCGTGCAGCCCTACTGTTTACATAAGATGTGTACACGTCATGGGATGACGTCAAAAATAGTCGTAGATATTTGTCTGAATATGTTATGGTGAAAGGTCCAGCAAGACATTATTTACAGAAAAAACAACAACAACAAACTGTATAAATATAAAGTGTATTGGCATTATACTTATTAACTGATTATCCTGAGAAAGATGAAAGGTGCTTTTATTTAATTGATTATATTTTTTTTTACCAAATTTCACATTCATAAATGCAATTTTAATAATAAAATTTGATGACTGAAGTATTTAATTAATTATATCTTTGACCAAATTTCAGTCATAAATGCAATTTTAATAATAACATTTGCTGACTGAAGTATTTAATTATTAAGTAAATTTTTTTTTAAAAGTCACATTTATAAATGCAATTTTACTGATTAAATTTGTTGACTTAAGTATAGTATTAGAGACTATTTTGTGAATTGTTTGTGAGTTTGTGAGCTTTAGAAAATATTTGTTTGATATTTTTATGTAGACTAGATTTTTATATTTAAAATGTATTTTTTATAGCTGTTTTTCACCTTTTTATTTTTATGTTATTTTACCATTCTGTTATTGTATGCATAATTGAATAATGTTTCATATTTGCATTTGAAAAAGGTGCATGTGTAATTTTAATGTTTATTCAAAAAAAAAAAGTTCAAAAAGGAAAGCTTTAAAGGGACTGAAAGACACATTTCAGAGAGGGTTTAATGTTGCAAACCGTCCAACAGAATATAAGAATATATATAAGAACAAAATATATACAAATAAATCTAGAAAAGACATCCTTTCATTAATCATCTAGTTGGTGGTTGAATGACTAGACCATCATGCCCCATCACTACTCTACTCTTCTCTAGCCTTCATTAGACTGAAGGGCATGTTGGGGAAGGACGAGAAAAGGGAAGGACATGATGTGAATTTAAACTATAACTGCAGGCCCAATGTACTGCCAGCATTTAATGCTGACTACAAAAAACACAAACATTTTAAACAGTCAGCAGAACCTGTTGACAGTCACTTCTGAATTCCTGTGAGTCTAAACTTTGCGCTAAGGTCAAGTGACCTTGTCCCATTAAAAGTGGGCAGATCCCTCATCCAAAACGGAGGCTGTTGTTGCCAGCTAGCTGTTATAGCCGTGGTAGAAACAAATGAAAATGTCCTTCGCTGCTCCTTTAGTATAATCACGGCATTATTGAACGCAGCTGATGGCTAAAATTAGAGTGTGTGCGGCAGTAGCGAGGGGTGCTAATTAATGTTAATTGGGCTCTTGAGTTCATGAGGTGGAGTTGCTCTTTTACAGCTCAACACTGACTCCCTCTGCCACGCTCCCTTTCCATTAACCCAATTTTATCTTTGCACTTAGAATCATCGCATTCCTTGTGAAAAAGCTCAAGAGTGAAGGCTGAGGGGGAAAAAGGTGTCTAACATCTGTTGGTGGTGTGTTACCGTGGCAACCGCGCTCTCGGCAACATAAGTCTCCGCAGCAGGTAGCACGAGGGCAGGCGAGAGTGCGAACAAAAAATGTTGTAGACGGGAACCCGAGAGGGGAGGAAGTTCACAGAGAAAGCGGTGTCATTTCAAAAGGAGGCATGCGAAATGAAGCAGCGCGTCCTCTCTGAACACGTAGTGCTGCATATCACACAGAGACCAGCGAGTCTGAACACACAACCAGTCGCTCTCACTTGCCCCCACAGTACGCAGATCAGCCAGAGGCTTTTCACAACTCACAAAGACCAACAATATTGTTTAAAGCTGCCATTCATGATTTGGAACGTAACAAAAGACGTTTCTTAAAGAGGGTTACTTCAGTGCAATTTTACTGAATATTCTCACATTTCAGTCTGTTACTCACACAAAGGCTTCATATATATATGTATATATATATATATATATATATATATATATAATTTGTTTTTCTGGTTTTTGTTTCTAGAAGGTTCTTGTGTGTAAACAACTCTACTTTCTTACAGTACTGATTAATATCATGATTAAAACAGCACAAGCTACTGTTATTCATTTGGAAAGAATGTGCTGAAATAATTTGAAACTGTAAGACCGTTAAAAAACCTAGAACTACTTCACAGTCATTCAGTTATAAACAATTAAACATCTATGAATGTCCGTCAACCAATCAGAATGAAAAATTCAACATATCCACGGTAAAATGACACTTTGAATAGACTGTGCTTCCATTCCCCACAAACTAACCTTCATTTGTGTCAAATTAAATATGCTGTCTACTATAAGAAAGTCTAAACTCCATAACTGTTCCATCTGTGACATTTACGGTAAAATACTGGCAGCTGTGGTTGCCAGATAGCTGTTACAGCCGTGGGAGAAACAAATGAAAACGTCCTTCACTGCTACTTTAGTATAATCACGGCATTATTGAACGCAGCTGATGGCTAAAATTAGAGTGTGTGCGGCAGTAGCAAGGGGTGCTAATTAATGTTAATTGGGCTCTTGAGTTCATGAGGTGGAGTTGCTCTTTTACAGCTCAACACTGACTCCCTCTGCCACGCTCCCTTTCCATTAACCCAATTTTATCTTTGCACTTAGAATCATCGCATTCCTTGTGAAAAAGCTCAAGAGTGAAGGCTGAGGGGGAAAAAGGTGTCTAACATCTGTTGGTGGTGTGTTACCGTGGCAACCGCGCTCTCGGCAACATAAGTCTCCGCAGCAGGTAGCACGAGGGCAGGCGAGAGTGCGAACAAAAAATGTTGTAGACGGGAACCCGAGAGGGGAGGAAGTTCACAGAGAAAGCGGTGTCATTTCAAAAGGAGGCATGCGAAATGAAGCAGCGCGTCCTCTCTGAACACGTAGTGCTGCATATCACACAGAGACCAGCGAGTCTGAACACACAACCAGTCGCTCTCACTTGCCCCCACAGTACGCAGATCAGCCAGAGGCTTTTCACAACTCACAAAGACCAACAATATTGTTTAAAGCTGCCATTCATGATTTGGAACGTAACAAAAGACGTTTCTTAAAGAGGGTTACTTCAGTGCAATTTTACTGAATATTCTCACATTTCAGTCTGTTACTCACACAAAGGCTTCATATATATATGTATATATATATATATATATATATATATATATAATTTGTTTTTCTGGTTTTTGTTTCTAGAAGGTTCTTGTGTGTAAACAACTCTACTTTCTTACAGTACTGATTAATATCATGATTAAAACAGCACAAGCTACTGTTATTCATTTGGAAAGAATGTGCTGAAATAATTTGAAACTGTAAGACCGTTAAAAAACCTAGAACTACTTCACAGTCATTCAGTTATAAACAATTAAACATCTATGAATGTCCGTCAACCAATCAGAATGAAAAATTCAACATATCCACGGTAAAATGACACTTTGAATAGACTGTGCTTCCATTCCCCACAAACTAACCTTCATTTGTGTCAAATTAAATATGCTGTCTACTATAAGAAAGTCTAAACTCCATAACTGTTCCATCTGTGACATTTACGGTAAAATACTGGCAGCTGTGGTTGCCAGAACTTTACCGTAAAAAATACGGTAGCAGCATTTTTAGGTTTTACAGATTTAACTTAAATTCACAGTAAAAAAAAACAAAAAAAAAGTATTTTAACATTTGATATAATGAACGTCACATGATGAATCAAAGTTCATCACAAACAGCTTTTCCACAAGCCGAGGAGGGGAATACTAATATATAAAAGGTGCACGCACATTCATTTAAGATCTTGTTTACATCAAAACTGAAACCAAGCCGTTCACACAGAACTCGCATCTCGCACAAAGGAGCCGCATGTTTAGAAAGCCATGTTCTTTGAATAAACATGCATTAGTAATATTTTGGAGAGAAGCCAAAAGCTTTTCTTCACCCTAACTGAAATTATGCATTTTAAATTCGAATATAATTTGAATTTTGATAATATTTAAGTACAAAATTCGAATTTAGTTTTTCAGCCATTTTGACAGCCCTACTAAACACCATCATGGTAAGACACACGATAGTGAAATAATGCAATAAACATTCATTTAACAACATTGCTAATGTATACAACTGATAAGAAAAAACTAAGAAGAAACAGTTATTTCAAAGAAAAAACATCAAATGTGAAGTGTCATGCAGGGAATTCTGGGAATGTCAATTTACGGTTTTTCATTGTAAATTATACAATGACTTGTTCTTTTTCACTTCCAAAAGTGAAACTGTTTTCACTTTTTAAAGTGTTTTACTGTAAAACTGCATCAAATGTAATTACAGTTATTCACCTTATATAGTAGGGAAACTTACTGTTAACCAATTAACAGGTTTTTACTGTAGAATTGTTGCAGTTTTTTTACTGTTAAAACCACAATGATTTTTTACAGTGTAGATCTTAAATATATCATTCATAAAACCAATCAAGATTACCATATACAACATAAACTAAATCTTCAGCACAATCTGACAAAAGCTCAGTGTTGTTATAATACAGAGACAGGGTCCTTGTTTAATCTGTCATTCACGTCTCGACACTTATCACCAGCTCAGCTGTTCTGCTGTCATCTGTGATAATATAAGCTCCATGAGATACTAATTATTAACCATGGCCAAATCACAGTGCCAAAGCTAAATTACCACAACCTGGCCAAATTACGACACCGCGACTAGCCAAATGAATGCATTATTGTCAAATGAAGACCAACCTTCAAGCCAAAATGCTAATGATGGCAAATGTTCTTCCCATACCTAAACGGCCACAGCCGAAGATAAACACCTTGGGTAGCTGGCACTGCACCAGTGGAAAATAGCAATAGTGTGTTTATCAGTCTACTCAATATTCTTAAAACAATTCCTTAATTTTTTCATTAATGTGGCTTCATTTTAGGTTCCAGATAAAATTACTTCATAGGCGGGACAAAAAAATATTTTGTAATTATAGACTAACAGGTTAATTTGCATGCTTTTGCATAATATTTGCATCAGACCTAATTAAAAATCAACAAAATTCTAATGAATAATCTACTAAATAACATTAATGCACACATATATTAACTCACACATAAACTCCATAGCAATGTAAACAACTTGGATAGCTGTACTGCTGTCACCTTTGACCCCTGAACACTATCCTCCCCTTGGAATCCCATTATATTACATTACCAACTTGGATCCAATTAGAAAGTCAGTACACATCCAAAGTTATTGCTTCATTGTTTGTTAATCCGGTCCGGGCTCTTGGCAGGAGAGAGCTCTGTTTGCATTCAGGCCAGCTGGTCTTGGCTTTCTTAGACATCGCTCTTGGTCTCCAGCCTGGGACAGATTACACCTGTAATCCACCATTTGTCTGACACCAAATGTTTTTTTAAACCAGACCACAGCCTTGACTAGCCAGACAGACTACGCAAGAAGCAAGACATGTATGAACACCAGACCTGTAGACCAGGCCGAGTGTCTGCTTTCTGTTGCAACTCATAACAGGAAGGCAGTTTTACAGTGTTATTAAATTATTATTGTTTTTAAAGATTAACTTTAAGTGAGCGTAAGATGACGGTAAAGGTAATCTAAATGTAAAAATAGGGGAAATTAGGAAATTAGCTTGCAAAATTACATAACTAATATCTTCTAAAATGTTTTTGTTAACTGAAATAAAGTTAAAATGAAAAAAAAAAACAATATAAATATTAGACAAAAAACACAAAATTTCAAGGAATGAAAATTACAATGAAAATTAGAAATGTTGCCTTGGCAACAACATGAAATAAAAGAAGTTAATAATAATAATAATAATAAAACAAAGATATTTAAATAGTTATAAATATAAATATGTAAAAAAAAAAAAAGACAAAAAAAATATATAAATATAAAAACTAATTCAAAATATTAATAATACTACAATGGCATAATACAAAAATAAGACTATTTCCTATCCATATATTCAAATTAAACGATATATAACCGATATTAGGGGTGCTCCGATCAGGATTTTTGAGGCCGATCACAGAAGAATTAAAAAGAAATGCAATTTATAAACTTTAGTGACGATGTGACTGCCTCGATTGTGCAAGTGACAATTCCTGTGTCAACTGTGCAGCGTGAAGCTCGCTTATAGACAGACGCGATGTGTGGTGATTTGAAGCCATTTGCTATTTTGAGAGAGAAAGAGAGAGCGCACGCGCGCGGTGATTCACTCACGCTGTTTGTGAAATTACGTCTCACACGAGGTTTTCAAATTACTTTAAAAGTTATTTATTAAAGAAATATGAAGGCGAGTACCTCACCTTCAGCATTATAATTATTTCACCCGC